>NW_003852403.1:38494415-38529941 GCF_000181295.1 Otolemur garnettii
AAAAAAAAAAAAGATCCCACTTCATAAGGTGGTGTCCCCCAAACCCAAGTGTGCTGTCACAAGGCAGAGAGAAGAGGGGGCGCTAGCTCCAATGCTGCTGGCAACATCTAGAAATCTAGACTCCAGGGGAAACATGCTTTCCCCTTACATTGATGAGTTTTTCTTTCTTTTTAGTAACAGCTTTTGAGCTATAACTCACATTTCATGCAATTCACCATTTAAAATGTACCTTCTACTGCTTCTTGCAGACATCTCAGAATAACAGCTAAGTGTTGGTTTGGGAGCCCGGGCTAGACTCGGGTTCTACCCCAGCTCTGCGGCTTACAGGCTGCGTGCCTTTGAACAAGTTCCTTAATCTCTCTAGATCCCAGCTTCCTTGCTTGCGTGCTGGAGCTAACACTACTTCTTGTGGGGAGACACTTCTCTGTAAGTCTCTTGCATTTCTGCGCATCTTGCCAGGTGAGGCACTAACAATCTTCTCAAGAACATTTATATGGGGAACAGTTTTGGAAGACACAGACGGTCTGTCTCCAGGACAACAGGCCTGCCTGCTTACTGTTCGTTGTAAAAAATTCGGGTTCCTTCGGCTCAAGGTTCCTCTCTTGTAACACAATCCAGTTCATGTAAAAGTGTCATCTGGCCCTCTACTTGTTCCCCTGAGGGAGCAGTGGCATGCAGAGCCAAAGAAAATGTTGAAACTGGTATTGCCATTGCTGTGGGCAATAAAGTTCTTTCTTTCTTTCTGACCCAGGCATCAGTTAGTTGCATCCTGCCAGCATCCACGAAATTGTGGCAGGCGACCTTGTTAGTTTCCCATAGGACATAATCCCAGAACCGTCATGATTTGTGCTACTACCCCTCTCATGGGGCTGTAGTCAATATTAAAAAAGATGATGTCAATGCTGATAGGCACATTCACACATAATAAATTCTCCATAATGTTAGTTTCTAAGTATTTGTCTATCTCATCATGGGACACTCATGACATCTTTCAACTTTCCATGAATTTCTATAGACTTACTCCAGCTCAGTGGGTGCTATAGAAATATTATCAAGGATGATGACAGAGAAAATCCATTTAGTAATTTCTGGGGAAAGTCTTCATGGCATCCATTTTTTTTGTTTTTTTTTTTGAGACAGAGCCTCAAGCTGTCCCCCTGGGCAGAGTGCCGTGGCATTACAGCTCACAGCAACCTCCAACTCCTGGGTTCAAGCGAGTCTCCTGCCTCACCTCCCAAGTAGCTGGGACCACAGGCGCCCGCCACAACGCCCAGTTATTTTTTGGTTGCAGCTGTCACTGTTGTTTGGTGGGTCCGGGCTGGGGATTCGAACCCGCCACCTTAGGTGTACGTGGCTGGCACCTTAGCCGGTTGAGCCATAGGCGCCGAGCCATATCCATTTTTTTTTTTTTTTTCCCCTCCTAAAACAGAACACTTACCTTCTTTCAGGATCCACTATCCACTCTCCTTCCCATTCCCAGCCTTTCGGAGGCAAAAAGAATTCCCTCTTGAGCTTTATTTTTCCTGTCACATCAGAAAATTTATGACGTCTCACTAATCCAGAGGTGCCCCATTTTCCAAACATGAGAGCTTGGTTTTCATACTATTAAAAAGAAAAGAAATAAAATGGGAGAAATATCATCACAGAGCAAGAACCAAAGCCAGCCCACAAATTTTCAAGTCATTTAGGACTTAGGGTAGAAAACCACCGAAAGCAAAAAAGCTTTATGCTCAGAAGATACAGATCTAACTGGGGCTCTTACTGATTTTGCAACTTTAAATAATTCATCTTTCTAAGGCTTGGAGTTCTCTGCTGAAAACCAGGGATAACACCACCGCTCTTGCAGAGTTGTTCTGTGGTTCAAATGTGCAACTGTTTATGAAAGTGCTTTGTAAATAGCGGTATAGCAAGCTACTTGTTTCTATTATTATTTTGAAAGGTTCAAAATAGTTCTCTGAACCTTTTATTTTTTTTTTTAATTTCAGGTTAATGTGCAGGTACAAACAACTAGGTTATAATATTTGCATCTGTTAGGTAGAGCCCCTCTCGTAGTTGTGTCCCACACTCAAGAGTGTGCCATGTACCCTTACTTTGTGCCCCTTAGGTGGGAGCCCCTCCCTCTTTCACTCTCTCACTCCCCCAACTTGAATTGAATTGTATTTTTCTCTTATGTGGGTGCGTACTCAATAGTCTACTGGCTTCATATCAGTATTGAGTACATTGAATACTTTCTTTTCTATTTTTTTTTTTTTTTTACTAAGAATGCTTTGACTCCATCTAGGTTAATACAAAAGATCTATTCATCCATTTTCTTATGGATGAATAGTATTCCATGGTAGACATCATACCACAGCTTATTAATCCAGTCCCGTGTTGATGGCATTTAGGATGTTTCCTCATCTTGGCAATTGTAAACTGAGCTGCAATAAACAACCTAGTGCAAATGTCCTTATGATAAAATGATTTCTTTTTCTTCTGGGTAGATGCCTAGTAATGGGATTGTAGGATCGAATGAGAGGTCTAATTTGAGTTCTTTGAGGATTCGCCATACTTCTTTCCAAAGAGGTTATATTAGTTTGCAGTCCCACTAACAGTGTAAAAGTATTCCCCCATCCACATTCGCACCAGAATCTGCAACTTTAGACCTATGTTACGTAGGCTATTCTCACTGGGTTAGAGGGTATCTCAGATTGGTTTTGATTTGCATTTCTATGATGATCAGGGACAATGAGCATTTTTTCATATATTTGTTAGCCATTTGTCTGTCTTCCTCAGAGAAGTGAACCTTACCTTTTAAATACCTATAAAAGTTCTCAACTTATGAATGTGTGGACTAATAAAATTTATTTGTAAATCTGCTGTTTAGAACTTGGGACACATTTACCCACAAGAACAATATATAATTCATGGAATATTTCCCAGGCAGTCTACAAAGAACCCTCCTGAAACATGAAGGCCCTTTATTACCTAGTCCTTATAGGACCTAAACTTTGTGAAGCTTAATTCCTTATCGGGCATGGCTGGTAAACCAAGCCTTTCTGGGAAGCAGGTTTAGCAGCAGTGGCAGACCCTGGTTTACAGGGAATTCCTTTCCAAGTTAGAATTTATAAATGTCCGATGGTCTGCTCTTCACTCTATCCACCATAGAGAGGATCGAGATTTGCCAGTGTGGTGATTGTGGCTGTTTGGGCCCGAGCTGGAATTTCCATTGTTCTGCTGATGAACCCACTGATAAGATGATTTGCATGAGACATAGCAAAGGTTTTGGCTGCAGGATGAGGAAAGAGATTCTAGTAGGGGCCTGATTAGGAAACTGGGATCCAGAGGACACAGCAGTGTTTGTCTTAGATGCTGGCTCTGAGCCCGGAGGGAAGATGAGCTTCAGGCAGAAGCTAAAGGAGCTGTTTTCACAAGGACAATGAGACTTGCAGACATGTGACAAGGACAAAGAATGGAAGAGCAAAGCATTCCTGATGCTCCTGCTCAGAAACCAGCATGGCTCCAGTAAAATCCAGGCAAGACCTTAACATGGATGAGAGGCCACCAGTAGCCGTGGAGATGGAGCCTCCATGGCTCTGAGGGCTGTGGCCCTTAGCCTGCAGCAGTGAGGCAGGGCGATAAGACAAAAATATTCCATGAACAAGCACATGTGAAGCACCTCACAGACCCCCAGAAATTGTGAGGGGAAATTTTACAGATAACTAAATTCTGGTATTAGCACATGAAAGCAAAACCCAGCCAAACTCCTATTATTATTAATATGTCCCCCCGTATTCGCAGGCAAGTCATATACTACAACTGCGATGGGTGGATCACCTCTCTGCATGAGTTGAGGCTTGAGTTCCACTCTATGCAGAGAAGGATCTGGAAATGGGACCCCTGGGCTGGCTATTGTTGCTCAGGGCTGGTTTCTCCAGGCTTGACCACAGTCACAGAGTCGGAGGGCAGGTGCATGCCAAGAAATCCTACAGGAAGGAAGAAACAAGTGTCTCCTGCATATGCCCTGGTGTCCCCACCCCACACTGCCTGGCCGACTGGACATCAGCATCTTCCCTTTGAGGCCTTCCCAATGGCCTCCAACATGCCCCTATTATCTCCATTTGCATTTCCAAGCCTGAGCTGTAAGGACCTGCTTGTGCCTGTCTCCTATGCTTTCCAATGTTTCTTAAAGTGGCCCACGGATGCCCTAGATCTACCCACATTGGAATCAGCTCTGGTGCTAATCCCTAACCTAGCCTAAGCTACAGAGTCAGAATCCCCAGCTGGTTCTGTGTGTCTGCACATTTACCAAGTTTACAGTCACTGCAGTTGATGTTGAGATCTTTAAGGACAAGGCTTGGCTTCTTCATCACCTGTAGCATTTGGCTCAGTGCCTGGCATAAATACACCACTCGCTAAAACAGTGGTTCTCAACCCTCCTAATGCTGTGGCCCTTTAATACAGTTCCTATGGGTTGCAAGCCACAGGTTGAGAACTGCTGCCCTAAAAGCTTAGATGGACGGATGGATGGACGGACAGACGGATGGTTGGGTGAATAAATTCTATCATCATGTATTTGTTCATTCAATAAACATTTATAGGGAACCATTACATGCCAAGATTATCTAATGAATAAAAAGTAAGCATGAAAAATGGGCAGGGGGGCAGACCTGTGGCTCAAAGGAGTAGGGTGCCAGCTCCATATACCGAAGGTGGTGGGTTCAGACCCAGCCCCAGCCAAAAACTACAAAAAGGGGGGGGGCATGAGTTTTCTTGCCCAGCAAGTAGATCAGAGCCACAATCCTGGCCCAGTAGTTAGGTACAGTGATAGGTAGCAGGGACTGGTTTATAGATTAGCTAGATTGAAGATAGTTTTCTGGGCATGTATTTGAGCATGAAGGTCTACTTGTAGGATGCAGCTTATCTGAAAATTGTCAGAAAAGACTCACCAAAATACATCTAGTAAATTTAATTCAATAAGCACTTTGAGTTAAAAATAGCATTAAAAAATCCGAATAACTTTACTGTTAGCTGTAAACATTTGTGAAAATTGTTTTCATTAGTTTAATCAAAATGAGACTTTCAATTAACTAAGTGGACTTTAATCTCGTTGAAGGTTTTACAAATTATCTGTGTTGTTTCTGAAAGTATTCAGGTAGCATTTTCTTTGTCCTTGGGCAAACTCATCTGAGGCTGTCCCTAAGTGTAGGATGGGTCTCCTTTGGCTTAAAGACCTTCCACCACAAGCAAGCCTAACAGATCTGAGCATCTTAAGTGCTTCTTTTCCTGGGTAGGAGCATATGCGTGTGTGAGTGTGTGTGTATATTCTACTTAGCACTTATATGACTATTATTGAATTCTAGTTCTGACAGCTAGAAGGGCACCCATTTTCAGTATTGCTGGTGATATTGGGGTGATCACGTCTTAGAGTTATCACTCAAAAGAGTTAATCTTCCTGGTGTTAACCCTGGTGTTCAACCCAGGTGTTCCATTATTGACAATAAAACCTCAAGAGGATCTTCTCCTATGCCCTTCGGTTAAGGTCCTTGGATGGGGTTTTCGGCGCTGGTGATGTTAGCCATACGTGAATGTTTCCCCTAAGGGTGTAAAGTAAAAGTGCCCCTTCTCCCACCAAAGAAGAAAAGATCAGGGTATCATTAAATGTACCATTTCAGCAAAGACGGTGAAAGTTCCTTCTGCAAAGCTATTGAACTTCTTCTCAACAGCGCTTAAGCCCAGCCAGATGTTCACTCGCAATTCCACAGGCACCTTTGGCCCGTTGTTTTTCTCCTGTGGGTACTGTGAGATGAATAATAATGTGTTCGGTTACATCAGGCACAGCATGGACTGTGACATTGAGTTCAAGTCCAAACAAAACTGAACATGCAATCACGGCTGACACCGGTCTAATTTTATGTTTGCTTTAGTTAAAATATTTCCAAATGACCCTATAGCTAAGATTAAAATAACTAAAGCAGTGAATCTTAGAGTGTGATCCATGGAATTCTGCCTCAGACCTGTCAGCAGGTCCAGAAGGTCAAAATAATTTTCCTAATAATTCTAAGTTGGTATTTGTCTTCTTCACCATATTGACATTTGCACTCATGGAGCAAAAGCAGTAGTGGATAAAATTCCTGGCCCTGTAGCAGGACTCAAAGCAGTGACCCCAAACTGTACCCGTAGTAATAGCAGGAGTATTAATAATGGTAATGATGGCCCGGTGCAGGGGCTCACACCCATAATCCTAGCATTCTGGGAGGCCCAGGCAGGTGGATTGCTTGAGCTCAGGAGTTCAAGACCAGCCTGAGCAATAGTAAGACTCCGCTACTACTAAAAATAGAAAACCCGAGCCAAGACGATTGCTTGAGCCCAAGAGCTTGAGGTTGCTGTGAGCCATGACAGCACAGCACTTTACTCAGGGTGCCAGAGTGAGACTCTGTCTCAAAAAAAACTTAAAAAATAATAGCAACTCTGCAGTCTCCATAAAGGAAAGAAAATGTTTTATTAAAGTTTTATTAAATAATTCTCTTCACCATGCAGTGACAATGACTAATCTTATTAAATCTAGACCTCTGAGTACATGTGTTTTTAATATTTTGTGTGATGAAGTGGGGAATAACACACAAGCCACTCCTGCTGGGAATTAGCCTCTGATGGCTGTCTTGAGAAAAAGTTCTTGTACAACTTTTTGAGCTGTCAGTTGAATTCGAGTTTTTAGAAATGAAATACCATTTGTACTTAAAACAATGATTGACAGATAAATGTGGCTATTTAGATTTGAGTTTAGGGCAGACATTTTCTTGAACATATGGCGAGCTTCTTATTTCAAGGAAAATAGCTTTTGCCAAAGACAAAATTCAAACTTTCAAGTAAAAAATTGAGTTTTGGAAAATTTGTGTCTGTCACAGTAAGCTTCATAGCTTCCCAACACAGAAAGACATTTCTGATAAGTCATTAAAAAATGTAAAAAAAAAAAAAGGGCAGCGCCTGTGGCTCAAAAGGGCAGGGCGCCGGTCCCATACGCCGGAGGTGGCGGGTTCAAACCCAGCCCTGGCCAAAAACTACAAAAAAAAAAGATTAAATGCAAATGAATTAGCAAAATTTAAATCTAGGCTGGGCACAGTGGCTCGTGTCTGTAATCCTAGCACCATGGGAGGAACACTAAAAGCTCAGGAGTTCTCGACCACCTTAAGCAAGAGCAAGATCTTGCCTCTACTAAAAAAAAAAAAAAATAGAAAAAATTTAAAAAATGTAAAAAAGTAAGTTTTTCCAATATTCTATGATGAAATGCATCAACATTGGGAATATCTGCATAACTCAGCGAACCAATATTTTCCAATGATTGTACTTGATGTTACAAAATCATGAATGGGTGAAAGAGTCAAAGTTCAAGAACAACCAATAGATTTTAATGAAACTAAGAATGAAAAATTGATACGGTTTCAGATTTTACATGGCAACCTCTTAAAAGCTACCACTTGAGTTTGGTGTTAGTTTGGCAAAAGTGAATACTATCCAAAAAGGTTGTAATAATACTCCTTCCTTTCCCAATTATATATCTACATGAGGCTGGATTCTCTTCATGCAATTCAACCAAATAACCTATTCTGTCAACTTAAGCAACAAGTATTTCTGGGAATCCAATTATATTTTCTGTTAAGCAAGGTATTCAAGAAGTTTGCAAAAATGTAAAATGTTATCACTCTGCTTTCCGACTTTTTACAAAAAATATAGTTATAATTCATAAAAATATATAATTTATGTTAACATTTTAAATTAAATATGTAATTCATATGTACTTTATGTTAATAATGGGTTTATTATTGTTATTGTTAAATAAATTAATAAATATTTTTTAAATTTCTCAGTTTCAATTTCTTTTTCCTTTCTTTTTTCTTTCTTTCTTTCTTTTTTTTTTTTTAAAAAGACAGGGTCTCACTCTGTTGTCCAGGCTAGATTGCTATGGCATTAGCCTTGCTTACCTCAAACCTCTGGGTTCAAACCATCCACCTGCCTCAGCCTCCTGGGTAGCTGGGACTATAGGCATCCACTAATTTTTCTATTTTTAGTAGAGACAGACTCTCACTCTTGTTCAGGTTGGTTTCAAATTCCTGACCTCAAGGGATCCTTTCACCTCAGCCTCCTGGAGTGCTAGGATTATAGGTATGAGCCATGGTGCCCAGCCTGGTTCTAATTTTTATTACAATAAATATTGATAGATATAACCCACATAAATCAAAGCTCTCTGGAATCTTCATTCATTCTTTTTTAAGTACAAAGGGGGCCCAAGAACAAAAAACTCATGGAATTAATACTCCCTAAACTCTATAATGAGTATTAACAAAATCAATAAATATATAAAACATTCTCTTAAAAGCATTTTGCTGTTTATCTACTGAGTTCTAAAACCTAACAGAGAGAAAATGCCTTTGTCTCCCTTCCCACCCCCTGTGAAGTTTTATTTATTAATCAGTTTGCTTCCACCCACTGCTGAGGTCAATTATAATTGAGATTCTATCTTAAGTAAAATTTATTCTGCCAAGTGATACTTGAAAGCAGATAATCACTCTGATTCTATTTACGCCCTCCTGATTAAAGAGCAGTGAGTAAATTTATTAAAAGTTGGCAGATATCTCCTTGTTTTAAGAGGGTCCCCTGGACTCGGCTTTTTCTCTTGATTTTTATTTCTCTCCCTTAAATCCAAAGAACTCCAGTCGGGGTTGGTCAGAGAAAGGATGTCCAAATGTATAGATGAGAACTATTCTGATTTCTTTGTTTCCAGCCTGAGATCCTCCTTTGTTTCCCCATGGGCACACACAGAGCAGCTATTGATACAGGCTTCTGAGATGGGGTTAGGGGGTCTATGAAGCTCTTGAATTCTGCGCAAAATATTGGATGCACAGCCAAAGTGCATTCTCCTGAAGAAGAGGACCAATAGCTTTCATGAGAGTCTACAACTCTAAAAATATTCAGAATCTCAGCCTTAAAGCAGGAAGTATCAAAATGTTTCCGTTTGAGGACCCATTTGGCTAGAATCATAGATTCCGCTAGAATCATAGATTCCGTGGACTATGTATACTACTTTCTTTTTTTCTCCAACACTCAACTAGCATAAAGGGAAGAAACGCACTGCCTGGCATGAGACAGTAGAAGTAAGTGGAGAATCCCTGCCAGAAAGCAAAGCATTCACGGTGCCATGTTAATACTGCGGTCACAAAAACATCTTCACTTGATTGAAAGCCAGTCAACCTCAGGTCACTCTCTGGGAATTATTGCCTAAGAGGAAGGGACCTGAATGTGCTGGAATTAATCACAATCACCCGAGCCATTCAATATCCACAAAGTACAAAACGCAGCCCCTTCTCCAGAATACAGGTTTGTAGTCGAGTATATTTCACATTAGGCGGGGAAGACGTGTACCTTCAGAAAGACGGTTTGGGTTTTCCCACAGTATTTCCCAGAGGCACTCTCACCGCTGGTGGAGTATAAGACCTGATGTGCGGGAATCCGCGCGTAGGCCAGTCTCTTCTCTCCCCGGATCATCCAGATAATGATGTCAGGCATGCTGTTCTGAGGCTGGTTGCCAGGGTAGAAGGGAAGAGGAGGCAAAGTTACAGTCAGACTGAAGACCCGGCAGACTGGACCCTCGGGGTGCCATTTAGCAACGAAATGCTGTGGTGACGGCTCTGACCCAGATCCTGAGACTCATATTTTCAAAGATCACACCGTGCACCTGTGAAGCGGGGAAGTGGGCTGGGGCTGGCCAAAGGGAAAAGAGGGAAGCAGAGAGGCATTTTGACCTGACAAAAGCCCGATCTACTCTGCTCTGAGAGGTATTTTAGGAAATACTCCCTTGTATCTCAAGCATCGTTTAAAGAAAGCCACCAGTAGCAGTCAAAGGGTCACAGGTTGCATGTTTTACCAGACACAGTGCCTCTGTCTCATGATCCAAAATTTGCCAAATCTGAAATTTAGTTTTTAAAAACTTCTTTTTTTCTGGCCCACATAAGCTACCGCTTGGGGCCCCCCTTCAGTGTAGCAGAGGCTTCCTTATCTATCTTATCTTTTAATCTGTCAATAAAATCTGTTCTTTCAAAAAAAAAAAACTACTTTTTTTCTGATTATAAAGGAGGTTTAAGTTCACCATAGAAAACAGCAGGAGCACCAAAACATACAAAGTAGAAAATAAAAACTACCTATAATTCTGTGTTTTCTCAAATGTATTTCTACCCACAAATACAATCCAGCCTTCTCCTTTGATCTCTAAAGGACAGTGGCAGTCAACATTCATGCAGAGCCTCCTGTGTCCCTGCACTGGGCCACACCCTTTCCATTTGTCTTCTCTAAATCTTCACACAACAATGCTACCAAGCAAGCAGTATGCTTATCTCTATTTTACAGATTGGGAAACTGAGGTTTAGAGAGGTTGAATAACTTGCCCAAAGTTACCCAGGGTAGATCCTGGATTCAACCCAGGTCTTCATGACCCCAACCAAAGCTGACATTTTAATCCTCTGTACTACATAGATCTGCTACATCATCATTTAGATTATTCTCTGTCAGAAAATATGATGATTTGTCCCCTTTGGAAACATTTCGAAGATCACCAACTCGAATTCTTCTCTTGCCCTTATTTCAATGATATTCATCCCCATTATCCATTAACATTTCCAGCCTAGTAAGTGCTTGAATTTTATAACCTATCAGAACTGCTCAATATCCAAGATAATGCAGAAGATTCTCCTTCCGCCACTTTCATCCTTGGTGCCATTCCATAGAATCCTTCTTCCATATCAGGTGACGTTAATGTAGTTTAAAGGTCCTACCTCTTCAGTCAGCTGCATTAATTTATCAAGCCAGTCTTCAATTTCCACCAGTGTGGACTTTATATCTGTGGCTTCAGACCTCATCCTCACGGCAGCCTCGTGTATCTGGGAGAGAGATCTGGACCGCAACTTTCGGATCTGAGTGTCCAGAATTGTGACATTGGCTTTTCCTTCCGTGAGAGGCAATGTGTACCTGAAAAAAAAAAAAAGAAGAAGAAGAAAGAAAGAAAGAGAAGGGAAGGGAAGGGAAGAAAGGAAGAAAGAAAGAACTGTTGAGTTCATTTATGTTAGGTTTCCATCTTGCAAACCACATCCATCTCCTGATTCCACAAGCATTGCCAGTTTAACGTGAATCTGAGTGTATCTGGCATTGTCAGAGCAGACCTGCCAATCTCTTAATATTCATGAGAAATATAGGAGGATTGAAATCCCAAGGCAATTTTAAGACTTAGGGATTAGGCTCGGCGCCTATAGCTCAACCGGCTAAGGCGCCAGCCACGTACACCTAAGGTGGCGGGTTTGAATCCCCAGGCCAAACCCGCCAAAACAACAATGACGCCTGCAACCAAAAAATAGCCGGGCGTTGTGGCGGGCGCCTGTGGTCCCAGCTACTTGGGAGGCGGAGGCAGGAGACTCGCTTGAGCCCAGGAGTTGGAGGTTGCTGTGAGCTGTAATGCCACGGCACTCTGCCCAGGGGGACAGCTTGAGGCTCTGTCTCAAAAAAAAAAAAAAAAAAGACTTAGGGATTAACCTAAGGCCCAACAGCTGAGAAAAACTGGCTTTCCTCTCTTTTGCTTCCTAGAATCAAAATGTTGGGAGAGGAAGGGAGGTTAGATACTGTTTAGCTGAAGGGTTCTTAACTTAGGGACCAGGGATACTTAGGCAGTCTATAGGTGAGCCTCAGAAGGTCTGTAAGACCCTGAAACTTATAAAGAAAATTGTGTGTGTCTGTGTTAACATGCAGTGTGATGTAATGGTGAATGTGGGTTTTAGCACCAACTATTTGGGTACTAACTGTGGCTCCACACTTCACTAGCTCTGTAATCTTGACCATCACTTACACTTCTGTTCTCTTGTCTTCAAATGTGAGAAACACCTTTTATGGTGAGGAAATGAATTACTATATGGAGAACAGTTGGAACAGTTGCATTGTAAAACCAAAATAATGCTGGCATCATCATCGTCATCACCTCATTGTCATCTTCATCATTAGATTCTCAAAGCAGCTCAGGAGCCTCACTTGTGGAGGCCAAGGCTCCATTTAAAATAAGAACTGGGAAGTGTAGTGACTGGACCCACCAGGGCATCCAAGACCAGCCGAGCTGGGGCCAGAATTTGGCCACTGCTGCCAAGCCTCCCCTCCCATTATGGCATCTGGTGGGACACAGGGTGAGGGCGTCGCCAGTTTCAGGAAGTTCTAGGGCATTGTCCCCACCTGGAATTTCCGCCCACTTGAATTTCACCTAGCTTCTTAAATGAAGGAAGTTCTGGCATGACTTCTTTTAAACATTGAATTTCCTGCTACAGAAAGTTAAAAAAGATTCCAATTTGATACTTGAAAAACAGCTCATATCAGAAGCATAAATAGATATGTCTGTGACTTTCTCTATAAACCTTAAAATTCTTAGACATTTTCTATATAAAAGTTATTAACAAATGTTTCAGTTTGGATTCATTAATAACTATGGCAGGCCAGGTGTAGTGCCTTATGCCTATGATCCTAGCACTCCAGGAGGCTGGGGGGTTGGGTAAATTGCTTGAGTTCAGGAGTTCAAGACCAGCTGGTGCAAAAGTGAGACTCTGGTCTCTACTAAAAACAGAAAAACTAGCCAGCATCATGGCTGCCTGCCAGTAGTCCCAGCTACTCAGGAGGTAAAGGTAAGACGATTTCTCTAACCCAAGAGTTTGACGTTGCTGTGAGCTATGTTGCTATGGCACTGTACCCAGGGTGACAGAGTAAGACTCTATCTCAAAAATAAAAAACAAAAAACGGTGGCAATACATTTGAAGGGTTAAGTCCCCAAAGTGATTCTTTGAGACAAAAATAAATCTGGAAGCTGTTAGCTCAAAAGTCACACCAGAGACTTTTGACAAAACTATAGGACATGCAGCAGGAAAAGGGGCTGAGCTGGTAAACCCAACTCTGGGCATCAGACATGCCATGAAACCTCTTTGGGTCTCTGATTTCTCATCTACACAATAAGAAGACTGGGGGAGAAGTTCATTAGGATCCAGCTCTCAAATTCTGGACTAGCCTCCAGCAGTACAACTTCAACTGCGTTTTAATTACCCGGATCAACCACTAGAAGGCGCAAGAAGACAGGGACACTTAGGCATTAGGCCTGAGAGGAAAGGCCATGGCTCTAGTAGCCTGTCGAAAGCATTCAAGATGCTTTTCTTTTGGAACTTCCCTGTCCACTGCTTTATTAGCTAATATTTAAAATGAGTTTGCAGTGAATCACTTCCCCCTTTGATTTCCAAATGATAAAAGATCCAAGCTGTTTCCCCAAGTCACAGTTACAAAAAGCTTCCTGGTACAAGTCAAATCTAGGGGGTTTGCCTAACAGACGGCCATAGCGTACGTACATTAGGCATTCAGTAAAAGAATAAGTGAAAAGGCTGTTTTCAGCAATATGTTTATGAATTAGGAACATTGTTCTAAATGGTAAAATCGGTGCTCCACCCCCAGAGCCACCCTTCCTCAAGGCAGTGGGCATCCATGGATGGCTGTACAGCTGGGCAGTGGTGAGAACACACTTGCCCCCTCCCCCCCTTTCCTGAGGCTGCCCTGGACATGCTTCCGGGTGTGGGGCTCAGCCTCCCTAGGCTACTTTAGAATTGGCACCAAATCACACTTGATCTTAGCCAAAAGGCCGAGAAGCGATACTTGGCACCGAATCAGAAAGTAGAGCTTTTCCTGGTGTTGATTCAGAGACTCCTCCCAGCAAGGACCATTTAAGATGCTTGAATAGTTCAAATTCATTTTTTAGGTAAACACTAGAAACCATTCTAGAGGCTTTTATAGTCTTAGAATTTCGGGAGAAGTGCACGGCTGGAAATTCTGAGTTAGGAATAAGATCACTATACCTTGTGTCTTCTATAACTTCGTCTATCAGCTTCAACCACAATTCAGCCAGCTGGTTTGCAGAAATTTTACCTTGTATCCCTGATTTTAGAGCCTCTACATTTGATTGCTGAAGAATTGGGAAAAAGAGGAAATAATTGGCAATTGTGCATCATGCTGCTATACCTGGCAAAGGTTAAACTTATATTTTCAAAGAACAAAAATTTTAATACATAGAGGCTCAATTACAAAAAAATCAAAAGGTTTTTTTTTAGTTAATCATACTCACCATAGCTTAGAACTATTTATTTTTGTCCAAAATGCAATTAATAGGAATATGTTTAAGTAACAGAATAGCCTTTTCATATAGTTTGACCTCTGAAACCGTGTAAATACTTATATATTCAAAAACCAAATAAAATGAAACCAGCAAGGATAGGGGAGAGGACCCTAAAATGGAATATAATCAGAAACAAAATAGGCATACTTGTATTTCAGATGAATAACATAAGTACACTGAACTAACCCACATAACTTTTGAACACAATATTTTGGCTATGTCCCCTCAGAGGTAAAACAAAAACCAAAACCATGAACTTGCTGAATTCTAATTAGTAGGCTTATTTTTCCCAGTGGTTTATCTATGGATCTTACAATGAAACAAATAAGTAAATATACTGAAGATAGCAAAAGCCAGATTTCTCATTGTGGGAAAAGAAAGTTATCATTACGAGATAGGGAAGACTATATAAATATAGTCTTAATAAATAAACTGTGGTATTGGACTGGAATTGGAGGTTTCTGTATGGACTCACAGTGCTTAGTGTATCGATGGATATAGAAATAAATGGAAGTGTGTGCATTCGTGCGCAAGTTGCCTGCCGAGAAAGCCTGGAAGCAACATTTCAGTAATAGCAAGAATTTAGTTATCAAATGCCATTCCCCATTAAAAGAAAACAGAGCTCCTTGGAGAAATGGTGATTCCAAGGCTAAGGCAGAGAAAGCACAAGATAAGCCCAGAGCATACTGTGTGTCACCTTGAGCATCTGCAAGAGAGAGGTTGAGAGAGTGCCCACCATGAGTACCAAAAGTCCTCTTCATGGAAAGTCACCATCCTGTCCAGAGTAGCATGGAATTAAGACAGCTTGGAGAGAATGGATAAGAAGAGCCAGGATGAGAAAAGCTGAAGAACATCCAGAACATAATTAGAGTAAAGCTGGGACTCATTCTCCATGAATTCCTCTGAGCCCCGGGAATTAATATTACAACTACATTGCATATTAATTGCAACTTTCTCATATGAACAATTATGATTAAGTTAATTTAAACCTATAATTATCCCTCCATATTGTCTTTATAACATAAAATAATACTTTTAGATTTTTCCATAGAGTCTATCAGTCCTGGTAAAGATTAGATCTTAAAAAAAATTGCATATTAATAGAATTTGGAAGTCAAAACACTGATATCAGATGGATTTTATCAAATAGGAGTAATTCAGTATCTTTGACTTAATTAGAAATATCCCAAACACATCCTCCTTCTCTTTACCAATCTAGTTGACCAATGTCAACTAGATGGGTAATCCCAGATATCATATCTATGCAGTTTTCACTAAAGGAAACCCATCAACCTCCAACAGGGAAAGTTCCTCTGATCTGTAGAAAGGGTGGAAACTGTTAGATACTGGTTCCTTTAAGCCACTGCCACTTCTTGCTACAGTGAAGACTTTTCACTGCATTAACAGCAAAGCTCTACGAGTTGCATGCGGCTCATCACTCTCCACACACAAATTGTGGGAGAATCTGAGTTCCCACTCTACCCACTACCACCTCCCACATGTCCCATCCTCCCCTCTTCCACTGTAGGAAACTTTTACTGGGGCATATGCCTGTCCAAGCATAAGACTGTATTTCCCAACTTCTTTATAGTTAGATGTGGCTGTATGACTGGGTTCTGTCCAACAGAAAGTGAGTAGAAATCAAGCATGTGACTTCGAGGTCTCTCCCTTGAAGGAAAAGGCCTGTGTCATCTTCCCCTCACTCCCTTCTCTCAGTCTGGAGGCTGGATGTAGTGGTGAGCTACCTTTACTATGCAGACAATGGTAACCCCTTAGTGATGGCCAAAAAACCAGGAGGAAAGAGCCTCCGTCCCCAAATACCACTGAACCTCCATACTAGCTTGGACCACCTACCTCAGCTGTTCCTAGATAAACCTCTCTTACCTTGTTGACCGCTGTATTTTGAGACCCTGTGTTATGCCTAGCCTGCATCCTCACTAATACATAATTCTCTCTGGGGAAAAGGACATGTAGAAAAGATAAACTTACCAGGCGTTCTATCATGACTAGGAGAGTGTTTACTGCGTCCAGGCGATGACTAATATCCTCCCAATATGAAGTCAGGGTAACAACTGGCTTTGTGTGGGCCCAAGGCAAGTAATAATAGTAGTTCCCTGGTAGAAAACATAGGGGGTCAGTGAATAGCGGACACTTAAAATAGACAACATGTTTATTAAAGAGATGTGCAGACTGATGAGCTGCTGATTAAACCATATGCTTGGAATCTTTAATTTTATTCAATTAAGCAACTGAGGGATGGAAAGTTCTCCTTCGTCTAGGCTGTTTTGAAAGTCTAAAATACTCAGTAAACTGAGGACAATAACCTCAGGATCTTCTAGTGATTCAAGGTCACGTATCTGAACATCAGTGATGATTACATAACATAACAGCAAAAAATAGAGCACAGAGGTTAAATTGAAGGTGCTTGTCCCTGCAAACTGTTCCGATATGCAGATATTTTTATTGGAAGTAGGGTAAAAGAAAAGAATTTTCTGTTCTTTGAAACCTTTAGCTGGCTTCATGGGGTTTGGTATTACTTATATACTCTTACTGTGATTAAGAATTATTAGAATGTTTTCTAAGGCATTTCATATTTATATTTATTTATTTTTGAGACAGAGCCTCAAGCTGTTGCCCTGGATATAGTGCCGTGGCATCACATTTCACAGCAACCTCCAACTCCCGGGCTTAAGCAATTCTCTTTCCTCAGCCTCCCAAGTAGCTGGGACCACAGGCGCCCACCACAACACTTGGCTATTTTTTGGTTGTAGTTGTCATTGTTGTCTGGCAGGCCAGGGCTGAATTTGAACCCACCAGCTCTGGTGTACGTGGCTGGTGCCTTAGCCGCTTGAGCTACAGGCGCTGAGCTGCATTTTATATTTTAAAAGTGCTTGTATAAAACTTAGGTAAAAACTATGGTAATACAGTTGTGTTATTTGCTCAGAATCCCTCTCTCCAGTCTCTATATTCTCACACCATTTTTATTAGGGTGCTCTCTGTTGGGATTTATTTTACAGACTAGAATGTAGGCTCTTTAAAAGTAGTGACCATTTCTCACCCATCTTGTTCAAATAGAACTATTGAATCCTCACAACAATTCTGGGGAAGATGAAGAAACTGAAGTTAGATAGATAAGTGGTGTGGTTGAGGTCATAGTGCTGAACAGTAACACAGCAAAGACCAGAAGGTGATTTTATAGGGCCTGAGGGAGTCCAGTCCACTTCTGCTTCTGAATCTAAGAAAGATTTGGGGCTTCACAGGGGCAGAAGCTGCCTCTGGGGAGCTCAATGTTTAGCAGAGTCATCATCTCAGGGCTTTACAAGGTAGAGCCAACATTAAAGCTGGTCAAGGGCATTGGGGGTCAGCCCCTGGCAATGGGACCCACAACTTTGGGGGTCTGGCCAATCCCAAAGGTGTCTGAACTCCAAATACATTGTCTTCCTCATTCAGATTTTTCCTTTCTACTAATCATATGTTGGGGAAATGGCTGCCACAGGGAGGATAGAGCACGTGCTTCCTGTCCCGAGGGGCACCCACCATAAACATGCAGAGGGTGCCAATCTTACCATCAAAGATGGCACGGCTGTACTGAGTGGTTGATGCCAAAGGCTTACAGGTCGCATCAAACTTGTTGCCGTAGTTCCCAATGCTGACTTCAAACTGAATGGCCTCCCCAACGTCTTGCAGCATGGTGGCTGAATGGAAGACAGCGGACAGGCTGTACTTCCGTCTTCGCTGGTATTTCTGTAAAGTATGAGCAGGTGTAAGGCTCAGGGAAACTGCTTTTGCCCTTATTTACACATGAATTTGTAACAGAAGAAATTCTAAACTTAATAATTAAACACCAGGGGAAAATGTTCTTGGACCCAGCACAGCAGTTCCCCTTGAAATCACATTAACTGAGCAAAGATAGAAGTTCTAGGATGTTCATTGCAGAGTTGCTTAAAATAGAAAAAAAGAAAACAATACAATTATATCTCAGTGTAGATTGTGTTCTATCCATACAATAGAATAAAAGTTCATAAAAGGACTTAAATAGATCCATACATGCAAACACTGAAAAAAGAGTATATTTTTCCTGAATCCATTAAATATATATATTTTAATATTCTCATTATGCATGGAGAAGGTCCGGAAGAATATAACTCAAATCGTTAAGAGTAGTTATGTTGGGGAAGATAGAGATTATAGCAAACTTTACTTTCTAACTAATACATTTTTAATTTTTTGAATTGTTTATTAATTTTCTAATTAGAAACAAAATATATATATATATATATATATTTTTTTTTTTGGAGATAGTCTCACTATGTTGCCCTCAGTAGAGTGTCGTGGTGTCACAGCTCACAGCAACCTCAAACTTCTAAGCTTAAGCAATTCTCTTGCCTCAGCCTCCCAAGGAGCTGGGACTGCAGGCACCTGCCACAGCACCCTACTTTGTTTGCTTGTAGTTGTCATTGCTGTTTGAAAGGCCTGGCCTGGGCTTGAACTCACCACCTCTAGTGTATGTGGCTGGCGCTCTAGCCACAGAGCTACAGGCACAGAGTCAGAGATAAAAATATTTTTGATGCCAGATTTAAAAATAAATGAAATGCAAAATTTCTTTTTCTGAAATGGAAATCAGACTTCCTCTCTTTCTAAATTACTTATTTAGTGAGCGTATCTGTGTGAGACAGCTAAAGAGAGGGCACGCAATAACCACACTGAGGATCTATCCACCCAGCAGAAATGACCATGAGCCCTTCGGACCTTCCTTGACCAGCACATGAAATCTCTTGAGCCCACATCCTGCCCCATGTCCTTGCCCAGACGGCATCACTCCTTCTTTATGAACTATATCCCCACTGATCCACAGGCACTCTGCCTTCGTCAGTCAAACAGCTGTGTGATGATTTAAATCATTATACTTCCTTGGGTCCTATGCATTCTGCCCTTTAATACTGTCCACAACCAGAGTCTGCTCCAGAGCCCCACTGGTGTCCAGGGTGCTTGCCCACTGGCTATGTGCTCCACCTGTGAACTTGTGAGACCCATGAGTGATCGCACTCAAACTCCTTGATGAATTTCTAGCCACAGCAAGCTTGGTTCAAAAGCTGTGAGTGAACTCTAGCTCTTTAGTCCTTCTGTTTGAGATATGGAGGCCACATAAGTATCAAACTTTGGCATATGATGACTTTTTTGCTGACATATTTTTTTCCATTGCTTCTTTGCTATTAATTCAGGTACTACAATCTAGGTCACAAAGTAGTGATAACTTTCACTTCTTGGATGTTAATAAAAATTACTTGACCCCTCTAGATATTTATTAACTGATTTTCCTTTCCTTCATTATCTATCCACACCATGGCTTTTGTTCACTAAAATGAACCACGATCGAGGATGGGTCTTCTGGCTTGTGTGATATAAGAATATGCTTATACATTTACAGAAGGACTCAGTTAACCTTTCACAAAGCTTCTTCATTTCATTTTATTTTATTTTTTTAGATAGAGTCTCACTTCATTGCCCCCAGTAACATGATGACGTGGCATCATAGCTTACAGCAACCTCAGACTCTTAAGCTCAAGTGATTCTCCTGCCTCAGCCTCCTGAGTAGCTGGGACTATAGGCATCCACCACAGCGCACAGCTATTTTTAGAGACGGGGTCTTGCTCTGGCTCAGGCTGGTCTCGAACTCGTGAGCTCAGGCAATCCATCCACCTTGGCCTCCCAGAGTGCTGAGATTACAGCCACTGCTCCAGGCCTTACAAAGGCCTTAAAAAAAAAAAAAGTGTGGTAGGCTAGATGTGGTGGCTTACATCTGTGATCCCAACACTCTGGGAGGCTGGGCAGGAGGATTGCTTGAGCTCAAGGATTAGAGACCAGCCTGAGCAACAGCAAGACCCTGTCTCCACTAAAAACAGAAAAAATTAGCTGGGTATTGCAGTGGACACCTCTATTGCCAGCTACTCTGGAGGCTGAGGCAAGAGGATTGCTTGAGCCCAGGAGTTTGAGACTGCTGTGAGCTTAGCTGATGCCAGGATACCCTAATGGGACTCTGTCTCAAAAAGAAAAAAAAAGTGTAGTAAAATATAGGTAATATAAAATTTCCATTTTTACATGTACAGTTCAATGGCATTAAAGTACATTGGCACAGTCATTCTACGATTACCAACCATCCATTAACAGAACTCTTCTCATCTTACTAAACTGAAACTGTATACCATTAACCAATCACCTTCTATGTCCCCCTCCCCCTAGGCCCAGACAATGACCAATCTATTCTCTGTCTCTATTAATTCAACTATCCTAGGTACTTTACATAAGAGAAATCATGCAGTATTTCTCCTTTTGTCTGACTTAATTCACTTAACATAATGTCTTTGAAGTCCATTCATGTTGTAGCAGGTGTCAGAATTTCTTTCCTTTTTAAGACTGAATAGTATTTCACTGTGGGAATATACCACATTTTGCTTGTCTATGCCCTGACGGACCCCTGGCTGCTGCTGGCTTTTGGCTGTTGTAAATAACACAGCTATGAACACGGGTGTGTAAATATCTGTTCAGGTCCCTGCTTTCAATTCTTTGGGGCATACAGCCCAAAGTGGAATTACTGAATCATATGGGAGTTCTATTTTGAATTTTTTGAGTATGGTTTTAAAAACTTCTGACAGTGACTGTTGTTTGTGGTCTTGAAACACCCTGGACACCTCACTATTATGAAATCTCCATTCTGGTTAAAAGAATTCTTGACATGGTATAATAGAATGCTCCAATAGGGTTTTGAAACCCTTCTAAGCCTCGATCTTTCTAAAAGTCTGTCTAAAACCCTGGCTTGCAACCTAACTGCATATTGAACTATCTGGAAGCTCTAGCCCGGACATTGTGAGTTTAAAAGCTTCTCTACCTTAGTCCATTGTCACTTTG
This sequence comes from Otolemur garnettii, assembly GCF_000181295.1. Classification (NCBI taxonomy): domain Eukaryota; kingdom Metazoa; phylum Chordata; class Mammalia; order Primates; family Galagidae; genus Otolemur; species Otolemur garnettii. The sequence continues at coordinate 38,515,531 of NW_003852403.1, forward strand.
GTAGAAAGGGCCTGAGAGGACTTAGGCTATCCATCAAGAGCTCTGCTAAACTACCCACAACCAAGCCTCTTTGAACTATTCACGGATAAGGAATGCTATGGAAATTCTGGGTTTGAATTTGAATTGTGTAAAAATTAAAAATGAGGAAGTTATTTGTATTAGTCAGAATTTAAATATAACAGCACAACTTCTTCTTTGTAAACCACCTAGGATGACACAGGGGAAGAGAAGGAGTTAAACATGGGAAACAAAGTTTGACCCCTGACTCAGAGTCCGGAAGAAAATGAGTGCTATGTAAGCCGGGGGCTGCAGAGGACAGAGAAGGTCCATGGGAAGCCTCCGCAGAGGGGTGAGGATGATGCCTCTGGCCGGGCTGGTAGTGCCCTGCACACTTCCAGCTGAGCAAGCATGGTTTTTTAGCTTTCCCTGGAAGTTCTCATACAGAATTTGCACCACCGCCTGCAGAATCCCTGATAGGACCCTTACCCCAGAGAGTCTTAGCCATGAAAACATTAGCTTGGGCTTCTGATCATCATCATAACTCCCAACAGAGTGAGTCCGCACTGTGAGTGAGCCGCTGAAAATGGGCCTCTCCTTGGACCTTTTGCAAGTCCCAAATCCATGAGGAGCATCTACCTCCACCATAGGCTCACCTGCCCCAGGGTAGGGGAGAGCTGCTGGCCACAGCCCTTTCCCACTTCCCCTCTGCCTGGGGCACAAAGAGGTGGAGAGAGGAAGGAACAAAGCTCCCTTTAGAGAAGTCCAGAGCCCCAGCTTTTGTTCTGGACCCACCCTCAGTAGCATGAACACAAAACTGCCTACAACACGGGAGTGAAAGCCTATAAGTTATGGTCTGTTGGACACCATGGATGCTTCTTTGGGTAGGGCCTTGGAGCTCTCTTCCTGATCATCGGTGACTAGTGCATGCTGTAGAGAAGGAGGGATGGAGTAGTTTCAGAAGTAAGTTTGGGGTGGGAGGTGATTTTTGTTAAGGAGAAGACTGGTAAAGACTGTCAGAGAATCGCCAATTTAGCAGCCATCTTGTTACTATTCTTGAAAATGGCTGTGGTCAGTGACAAGGAGACTAGGTGCCACAGTTTGCCCAACTTGCCACCTTTGGTCTGTTAACTAAACACGGCTGGAGCAGTGGAGCAGTGGAGCAGGTACAAGAATCTGAAGGCGCTGTTTCTAGCACTAGTTGCTGAGCCTCACTGGGGGCCAGAACAGTGGGAGATTTCAGGAGGTTCTAGCTGAGCAGGAGAAGGTTCACAGGGAGGCTCTCAACATACTGTTCACATGTTATGGGCTTTTATGTTGTTGGCTATTTTTATTTTGTGCTTTTATTTTTACTAAAGTCCATGAAACAAGCTTCTTTGCCTATGTGTATTGAATTATTTGTAGTTCACTTGCTCTTGAAATAGCACACAAGAAGACTGGGAGGAAGAGCAGGGAGGAAGTAATCCAAGAATAGATCCCAGATCACAGAGACAGAAGCTCGGTCCTCTGGTGGCAGGGTAGAGGTCCAGAAGCCAGTGGGTGTTGGAAGGCTCCTCGGTTTGTAACACTTGATCTACCTGCCTGATTCCTCCTGTGCAGGTGGCCGAGATGGACATGCTGCATCTGTCCTGCGCTGCAGTATCTCCTGACCAGGCCAACCTGGAGCAACAGATCAGCTCTGTGCTAGGAAGGTGGGGCCACTTGGCTCTTTGGCAACCAGCCTGCCCTTTGCTGCATTCTTTTCAGCCCTACTAAAAAGTTTTGTTATTTGCATATGACTCAGAATGTGAGACCTGCATAAGATGGATGGGGGTCATGATTACCTTCTAGGTCGACTGAACTCATTTAATCCTCTGTCAGGGTGGCACAGACCTGTTCCTCTCACTCTCTCTGGGGGCTCCTGGGGGCTTAAGTGTGCCCACGTCCTCAGACTCTCAGCCCTTCTCCTGCTTTGCAATGCTGTCAGATTTTTTCATTTTTGCTTCATCTCCTTTTTGTTTTTATTAAACTTATTTAATAAAGAAGATAAGCTATTTTGTTCTTTCTGTTTAATCATTTGGAGCAAAGAGAACTAATGCTGTTTTCTATACTAATTAATAAAAATCTTGTTTTTAATACTCTTGACACATTTATGAACTGGTACGTTGTTGGTGCTTTTTATTTTTAGCTTTTATATTTACTAAATTCATGAAATAAGCTTCTTTGCTTGGAAGTATTGAATTATTTGTAATAAAGAAAATTAATCTGGTTTTGCATTCCAGTTAATAAAGGGCTTTTCCTTTATACACTGGTTTCCCCCTTGCCTCCTCTCCTAATTACAGTTGTTTAAAACTATGAGAAGCATCTTCTGGTGATGGAAGCAGATAAGGAGGCACCATAATGGTGGAAGGTCCATGAAGGCATTTCTGTAAAACCCTGAATTCCAGCCAACATCCTTAAGAGCCAACTCGTCTTTAACTACTCATGTCAAGAACCACCACGCCATGACCATGTTTTTCCATGGGCCTTCACGTGGTGTCTAGCCATGCTCCTGCATGATCCAGGCAGTAAATAGCCTCTAAGCTGACCTATTTTTCCACTCACCCTCTCCTCATTTTCCTTTTTCTTAATTTGCCCTCAAGATCTGTCACAATCCCTGAACTTTAGAATGAATACTGCTGTGGAGTAGATAGAGACCACAGCCAGGACCTTGATAACTTTGGCTCTGCGTCTCTTTAATGAGTAAAACACAATATAAAATGGGTTTATATTCTGTGATCTCGCAGCACAAACCTGCTGTGGTAGGCACCTGTAGTCCCAGCTACTGAGGAGGCTGAGGCAAGAGGGTTACGTAAGCCCAAGAGTTTGAAGTTGCTGTGAGATATGACAGCACTCAACCCAGGGCAACAGAGTGAGACTATGTCTCAAAAAATAATAAAAATAAAGAAGGGGACAAGATTGAAATTGGTGCAGTCAAGAGCGGCAGTACTGATGTTCCAAACACACACACACTAAAGAATCCAGAGTACGCTGGGTTGGATGCTAACCTAATATAATTGTTTTCTGGGGGAATTGATGGGCCAGGCCACATTGCTGGGGGCAGGGAGAGTTTCCTCTAAAGGGAGTAGATCCTCTCCCTGTCAGTCCTCCTGAAAAGGACAGGTCTTCTCCCAAGCTGACGTTAGACAACTGGAAGGAGAAAGCTCTTGCTCACTTGGGAACTCGTGGCAGTTGGACGAGTTGGACTGGACTGAGATGAAGAAGCATTCGGGCACTACTGGAGTTTGGGGGCAATGAGAGCTGAGTCCTGCCTCAAGGAAGCAGGTTGGGAGCAGACAGGGATGCTGCCAGAGAATTGCCGATTTAGCAGCCATCTTGTTACCAATTTGCTGCGTTTTCCTATTCTTGTCCCACAACTGAAGGTAAAAGCTTTTCTAAAGTTGCTGTTTGGTTTCTGTGGTAATTTGAGAAAATCAGAGCAGACCCTGTCCCATGCTTGGAATAGGTGATGACAGGGAGGTGGTAGCAGCCAGGGGAAGCTTGAGGGGCTCAGGTGATTTGCAACCCAGCATGGAGTGTCCATCCCCAGGCAGAGGGGAATTAGGGGGCAGGCTGCTCTGGTAACAGTTCAGAGGTGTGGAACACGTACATAGACCTAGAACCTCAGACACAGCTGGGGGTGCGGGCAGGGGAACTGGGAAGACTTCATGTCTTCAGGGAGAAATGGGGGCTCACAGCCATTGTAATGCTGGTCTGGAGGAAGCACACCCTCACATGCTGGGGAGACTAAGATGCACCAGCCACATCTAAAAACAGAAATGATGAGTGGTGACACCTATGGCATTAAGTGGTAGCTCTTATGACTACCTCCCCATGACCCCCAAGCCCCAGTTAGCAAACAGGTCATTCAGCTTGGGGGTATCACCACTCTCGCTGGTTTTCAGTGGGGTGTTAACATACTAAAAGATAAAGCGAGTCTCACCACCCTCACAGGGCTGTTGTAGACACATCCAGAGGTGGTTGAGGTTGCTTGCTACAAGTCAGGTCCCCCTCTAACCTTACTCCTTCAGTCCTTAAATGTCCCTTTTCCTATATCACACATTATTCACGTACCTCAACCACCAACAGGTCATCATTTGAAATGGGTTCAAGCTTCTTATCTGGTGGTGTCTTCTCAAGAAAAGTGGTTAATTCGACTAAGATCCTGCCTCTGTAGGCAACTCCTTCCCCCTGAAAGGCGACAACACAGGATTATTCCTCTAGGCATGAACAACAGCAAACAGAACTCAGCTATAAAAAAAAAAAAAATTCTCCTTCCCATGGCCTTAACTTTCGAAATAAATTAGCAACTTGCCCAGCTCAATTCAGATCTTTGGTATTTGAAAGGAGAGTAACCAACTTTAGGGAGAATCCCAAAAAATACCACAGGACACCAGGGCTGAAAGGGATCTTAGCCAGGACCAAGGTCAGAGGCTTTCAAACCATGCCATTGGTCTGGAAGGGGTTCCCAGTGGTTCAGGGGTGGGGTGGTGGGGCTCTAAGTCCCCCTCACTTGACTCCAATAGAGCAGCTTTGCACCTATCTGGGTAAACTCAGTTCCTTTTTTCTTCTTCTCAGAGTAAGGAGGCTGCCGTGTGGGCAACCAGGGTAGGTGTCAGAGTGGCCAGGAAGTAGAGGAGGAAGATGACCAGGGTATGGCTAAGCATGAGGAAGAGCAGTGGCTACTGCTCCAGCCACATCAGTGGGCACCAGACACTTCTGGAGAGGAAGGGCGGGCCCCACTCCATAGCTGGTCTTCCACCTTTCCCCTTCTCTGTCTATCTTAGTCCCTTTCTTGAGCCTTGGAAGATAACCAAGAAACATTTGGAAAATAAAAACTAAAAATACCAAAAAAAGGGAAAAGAAAAAGAAACATTTGGCTTCTATTGTAGTAGAAAGAGCATTTCCCATCTCTCAGCATCCATATCCTTATCTATGAAACGAAGGGTTTGGATGAGATCAGGAATGGCAAAGGGTTTCAGTGGGCACATCCCTGTCAATTGATAGATTCCTGGAATGAGGTGTTGAAAAGAATTCCAAGGCAGCACAGGGGCTTACTAGGAAAGAGAGCCAGCATTGATTATTGATGTCTTCCATAAACATAGAAGTTGTAGGGGAAAGACCATTGATTATTGATGTCTGCCATAAGCATAGCTGTTGTGGGGGAGTAGCTGTTACATTGAGATGATCTCCAGGATCCTTTCCATTCTTACATTCCAACATTTGAGGAGTACAAGACTGGGGGGGGATGACCCCTAAATATGATACTTAATTATAACCATTATAAGAAGAAATCACATTAACCAATGCTTCTTAATAACAACTTTAATTCAGAAACTAACCTTTCCAGCATTCAGCTCATCATAGGGGTCTGGGAATCCCGTGTACTCTCTGGGGCTTCCATAAAGGTTCAAATAACAAGGTCCAAATGTTGGAACAAAGCCCACCTCTGTTTCTCCTGTGTTTACTGAGAGATAAACGCCATCTTTTTAGGTGTTTTAACATTTAATCTATTGAAATAAATGTATTAGTTATTAGTTAGAGAGATGAGACTACATTCTCTGCTTTAGTTGTATTAGTGCAATTATGAACATATGAGACTTTCCATAGTTCTCTTTTCTTGTTGCTATAAAATTTTAAATAAAGAACATTTTGGGGGTAGTTCAGGTAAACTTATCCATATTAAAAGATAATGCTATTAGAATGAAAGACTATTAAGACTCAAATTGATCTTCACATTTTTTGCAAGTTTATCAGTGGCATTATAGTAAACATGTCATTGGCAATTTGGAAAGTCATTTAAATGATGCATCAGATTAACTTTGTTTTTTAAAGAACCATGTACTCTCAGGCAGTTAGTATAAATCTTGCAGATGCTGTTAAAACTATCTGACATTTCAAAAATTTTTACATAACAATGAACTGCCTGCCTATGGTTGTAGGACCATATGATATTCAAAGGTGACATAAAGATCCTCATTTATTACTTCCTAACTCTGGTGACCATCTGATAAACTCCTTATTTACATTACTTGATATTAGCAAAACTACTCCCTAATAAAGGGCACTAGGGCAATGTAAGGAAGTAGCTGAAGCAAGGGGAGATTGCAGGTGGGGGTGGGGAAGCCTGAAGGGCCCCCATATGGAAAAGGGACAGATTTATCTCCAAAAGCAGAGTCAGGACTACTACTGGGATTTCAACGGAAGCCATCTTTGGTTCACTCAGTGTAAGGAAGAACTTTCTGTGAATTAGAAATGACAAACAATGGAGCAGATCATATCAGGGACGACCAGAAGAAATGTTGAGGCACAGGTTTCAGCCTGTTCTGCAGGATGTTGTCAAGATAATTCCTGCTGTGGGTGAGAAGTCAACCAGATAACCTTTCCAACTCTGTGTTTAAAGGAGAAAGAGAAATGTGAAGTAGCAGGAGAGCAGAATGCCCATTAATAAGCAACTGACCTAAATGAATAGGCATCTACCTCCCAATCGGTTTCATTGCTCCAGGCTCCCTGCATGTTTAGGTGGGCGTGCACACTTTTAGGGAGCGGTAGAAACCATGCACTGGTCATTAGCTGACCATCAATATCAGTGAAGAAAGCAAGATAAGCAAAACATTTAAACTAAAATTTAGAAAATTAAGATGTGGAAAAGTAATACATGACAGCCTAAGGGTGAAACTTGATGTTACCCTGGGGTGCCACATGTCATACCAGTTTCATATCTCTTAGGAAACCCAATGAGGGACCAACAGTTTTTCTAACAAGTTTCTTGGAATCATGTTATCATTTTCAAGACAAATGAACAGGACAAAGTGAATATATAAAATGGTTTGGCTTCATCCAGTCTGCTGCATGGAAGTTTGAAAAGTTGACTAATCGATAACTCCTCAGCAGGGTTTCAACTTCTTTCCTTGCACTGGAACATTCTGGTTGGAAGGGGATGTTGGGTGAGAGTAGAAGATTAAAACAGAGATTCAGAGAGAGGGAAAGAAGTCATTTTGAGAAGCTGAATCACAGAACGTTCAAGTAAGAATGGATGTTAAAGCTATTGCATCCTAGTCCTGTCACAGCGCAGATGGGCAAACAGAAGCCCACAGGAGTGATGTGTATCTTGTCGAATGTCCCACAGGTTGGTAGATTTAGGCCCAGATCTTGAGTTTTGAATCTCAGACAAGGGCACCCTCCGCTACTCCAGCCATTCTTTGGTCTATGCCCATCTCACCTCCACCTGGTTACCAGGGGCAACTGTGTTGTCTGTCATGAGCATTTGCCTTTTGTTAAAGATCTCTAGGGATGGAGATACAAATGACCAATAATGATCCCCTGCATGTCACCCTGATATCAAGAGTTTAATTATCTTCCTCCAGCCACATCTCTTTTCTGTTATTTTAAGTCCTTTGATTTGTTTGGTTATGCATTAACATGATGAATCTTCTTTCCAACAAAGTCTTTTCTTGCCTCCAAACTTGCCTCAACACATTTTATGCATAGTTGTCACATCAAACTTCCCAATGTCCTTCTCAAAGAGCCTACACAACATAAAATAAAAATTCTTTCACCTGGCCACCAGAGTTCCTCTGACCTAGCCACAACCCGCTTTTAAAACAATATTCTCCATGCCTCCTTCATCTCTCCGAAGCCCCTTGGTGTTTTGGATTTCTATAAATAATTACTTTAGATTTTCATTTTTAGAATCTTAGAACCTTAAATATATCTGCTTATCTCTGTGATTAGAGTACAAACTCCTTTCAGGGGAACAGCAGGATTAAAACATGTTTTATTTTGATTTCTTAAATACCTAGCCCTAGCTCTATCATGGAATATATAAATATTTCCTAATTTGTTGAACGAGTGAATAAAGAAATGACATGTTTCCAAATTTGCCAAGTTCACTGCAAATCTAAGGACTACTTAATATCCATCCAAATCAAATCTGATTACAAGGTAATGACTGATTTTATGAAGCAAGATTTGGGCATTCTGTCAATTACATAAAGGCAGATGATGGCACCTTGTATTTTCACAGAGCTTCAGAATTTGCAAAGCTTTCCCATGTACAAGATCTCTTGTCCCTCTCACCACAACCCTGGAAGATTGGTGTGGTAGAGGTGATCACATCTGTGACAGATGATGAGCCTCTCTAAACCTCAGAACCCTCAGTTATTAGGGGAACAATAACATCTACCCTAAGGGAGTTATGATGACCACGTGTCTGGAAGTATTGAGCAAACTTGCAAAAAATGGCCAGTTCTGTGCAAACCATAGGACACATCCCTCACATTTGGGAGGTAAAGACCTTGAGGGCACAAAGTGTAAAGCATTCAGTATCTTCCAACCTAGAGATCCATGTTGAAAGTGGGGGTAAGTTACTTCATACAGTTCAGAGCAATTGATTTAGTTAGGGCCCCGTAGCTGTACCTACTGAACATAAACAGTAGCCAAAAATGTTAATCTTTCACAATTATTTGCAATAAAGCCAAACAAGATGGTGTGCATTTAGGTTAACAACATGAGACACAGAGCAAAGACTGGTTAGCATATTTGTTTTAAGCTCAGCCAGGCAGAACAACCACACAACACACACAAAAATTATTACTCTAGCAAAACTATGGTTGAGACAGAAAATCTCAAAACAAAGTTCTACAAGCACACAACTAATACATCTTTCATAAGGTAATAGTAGACAGGAAGATCTAAGAGACAACAAAATTACAAATCATAAACCTGCATATGATGGAGCCCCATCTCCCGAAGATGAGAAATCTATACAGTAAAAATATGATTGGTTAAACAACAAGAAAAACACAGTCATTTTAAAACAAGCATTGAAAAAGTTAATAAAATCCAGTGCTAGGTAAGTGGTTTAGCAACACCAGAAGAATCCCAAATTGAAACCCAAAAACACTTAACCCTTTTGTAATTGTTATACAAGTTTCACAAGTTAAATGAAAAATGTCTCAAAACTCTGTGACAAGTGACAGGACCACCACACATGAATAACCCAATCTTGCCAGCCTCAAGACAGGCAGGCATCCGAGAGCAGATAGCTTCCAGGGCCAGAGGACGATCAGTGAAGTTAACCAGTATTTTATGTCTTTAATAAAACATTTACTTGTCTTAAGGCTGACTTAGCTAGGACCAAGGCCAGAAAATTTAAGTATATCTAATCTGAGGCTGCATAAGCAAAGGCCTGTAGTTTATCATACACAGTTTGTTCAAAGCATTTCTTTTTGAGGGATCAGGGGTAGAAGGAATGACAGCTTGTTATTTTAGAGATCGTGTAACAAACTGTCTGCAGGATCTGCAATGAGAGAAAGTCTCAGAGACATCAGCTAAGATCGCTTATAACAGCTTCTGCTTTTAGTTCTTCTGCATATTACTGCCATAGCATTAGGTAAAATGCTTATCCCAGTATCTCTTGAATAATTATCTTTAGATATTATTTAAAGAGTTCCTGCTAATAACAAATGGATTTAGTCATTTTTATCTTCCTCCCATACAGCTACAGCATGATGTTTAATTCCTCCATTGGTTAGCTTTATGATTTCATCTGCAGTCATTATGTTGGATTCCTGACTTGACAAGAAGAGGCTATGAGCACTCCTGCCCTTACCTTCTCTCTCCTCCCCTCCCACTTCTCATCTCTATCGTCCATACTTTCACATTGTAATGGGTAATGGCATTTACCCTCTATTCTGAGCTTTGGCTATAGGTTTAATTAAAAAAATAAAAACCAAAAAATCACGCTTACATCCTAGCAACAATATATTGTTCTCTGCAGAGAAAAGGAAAGGGTTATGACTACATTTCCTTCCATACAGCTCAGGTAACACAATCCCTCTGCTTCTCGGTGTACAATGTTCAAATGGAATCTCTTTCTTACCTTCTATTATTTGCTTAACATTATGCTAGACATGACTTTATATTTGTACTATATCTTCTCTGTTCACCTCTTTGTTTTTCCTGGAATTTCTAATTGCCTTCTTTTTCTGGGTTTTTGGGGAGAAAATTTATATCTTCTTCTAATATAAGCAGGATATTATTCTTATTGGATTAACAAAGCTTTTTCAAAACCTATAAAACACCTTAAACAAGTTGAGGATGAGAGGGACCTTGAGTTTCCCAAGAACAATCTCTCAGTTGATTTGATCTATTGGCAATTATAAGAATTTTTGTTTTGATAATAAAATATATTGCTGGTATTAATGTGGTAACATTAAGTTTTTTCTCTTATCACCTTAACTTCTTTTTCTCATTCTCTATTAAAATTTATGGCTTATGCACAGAACTTTAATGCCAGGTATAGGCAAGTGATTCTCAAGTGTGCAAAACAACAGAAGAGTGTATTGGCTACCAGTGTTTATAAGAATGAAAACAAAACACACATTATTTTAGGGAGTGGAGATTACGTTGTTCATCAGCATCTGACCTTGTTGTTCTTGCCAAGGAAATCAGCTGAGAAGAGAATATTATGTTGCATTAGGGTGGACCTATGTCAATGCCACTCCAAAAAATAAGGTGCTGGCACTAAGTATTGACCCTCAGAAATTTATAAAACAGCTACTGGGAAAGAGGCTTGGGATGGAAGCATCTTCAGTTAGTTGCTTTGATTATTGTTTACTAACCATCACCAAAATATCACTAAAACCATTCACTAGGTTCATCACATTTGGCTTTTAAGAAACCGAGTCTATCACCAGATTCCTAACCCAACCCATTCTTTCTCCAGAAGTGCCCTATCTTGTCTTGTTCCAAATCTGTGGAGTGACTTACCTTCCACTTCCCCACCAGAGGCAGCAATTTTAGAGAGGTATAGATATGTTGTTCCAACGACATCATTTTTAGTAAGACGGTCCCTGTATAAAAGAATAGGTTAAGGCCTCCATCTATGAAGACATGTCTTCATTTCAAATATTAAAAAGATAGAACTGGAAAACCATCATGTCCAAATGGGCCTCAAGCACCTGGAAACTCCCTGCTTTCACCTCCCACTCAAGTTTTTAATTCAGTAAGTGTGAGGTAGACACCAAGAGTCTGCATTATAATAAGTATACAACATCTGAATCTGATGCAGATGGTCCTCTAATCACCCTTTAGAAACACTGATCCAGTCAGGTAATTCATTCTACAGTTACAAAATTTCAATTTTACAGAGAGGTCAAAGGATTTGCCTGTAGCCATACTCAATTCCATTGTCATGAAATCCATTAATCAATTATAGGCACATTACATGATGAGTATAATTACACAATCAATCACACTACACAAAATAGGTGTATATATCTTATTTGACCATGTTCACATTAATTATTACAATAGCTTCCAACAATTGTAATGAGCTATATCTAATGTGCCATTGCAGGGAAAAAAATTCCCCTCTGATTCAATTCCGGTATTAACTAGGCACCAACCACAAGATAGATGCTGTTCCTCTGAGTGTAGTTGGTTATCTAGAACCTAAATCTTACCTACATGGTGAAGACAAATTTGCTGACTACAAGTATATAACTTTGTGTATTCTACGGTAGGTACCTTAGACAGCCTGTGAGCCTGAACCATACAAATGGTCTCAGACTGGGCTCATACTATCAACATTCTCTTTGCTTCATTTCTCCTCATTCCATCTAGTGTCATGGCCACTCTGAAGTCCAAGGCTCCATGGAGAGAGCAAAGTTTCAGTCTTTGGGGGAAGGATTATAGCAGTGTATATGAGGTTATAGAAAATGGCTAATTGAACAAAACTTGTGTAAGAAAAATCTATGATTTATAGGTATTAAATCACATGCATGGGGTTTGAATCTTTTCTGTCCATCCAGATAGTCTAAACTACATTTAGAGAATTGTTATCTTTGCCTCAGTTGTACAAATACCATACAGGATATATAACCTAAGATCTGGCTCCAAAGATTCCCCAGTTAAACCAGGTCTGTGTACCCTAAGCTACACTATTGCTTTTAGGTGAGCAGACTAGGACAGGAAAAATATAAAGCCATATTTGTAATGATTACAGGTAACTCTGGATGGCTCCACCAGCAATCAGCCTATTGCAGAGCCCAAGGGCCAGACAGGGTGGGAGTCTGAATGGGTCTCTTTCCAAGTCACTATGAGCAAGTGACTCAACCTCTTTGAGCCTTTATCTATAAAATGAAGCTAATAGTACTCTCTACTTCATAGGGCTACTCTAAAGACAAAATGAGATAATGTAGGTAAGATACTTGGCACATTGCTAGGCACTTGTAGTGCTCAAAAACTGGTAACTAACACAATAAACTAGGATTATGATGGTAGTAGTGGTGGTGATGATGGTATTCCCCATGTTTCCATTCTCTCTCTCTTTTTTTTTTTTTTTTGAAACAGAGCCTCAAGCTGTTCCCCCGGGCAGAGTGCCATGGCATCACAGCTCACAGCAACCTCCAACTCCTGGGCTCAAGAGAGTCTCCTGCCTCTGCCTCCCAAGTAGCTGGGACTACAGGTGCCCGCCACCTTAGGTGTACGTGGCTGGCACCTTAGCTGCTTGAGCCACAGGCGCCGAGCCGCATGTTTCCATTCTCAAAGAGCTAAGGGCTGCTGCTTCAATGTTCCATTCACCTAGAACCTTCCAAGAGTTGTCTCGTTATGGCCAACTGGTGCTAGGAGGCTGGTCTAGTAAAAATTCCAACAGAACATTACAATGAATTCCTTTTGCCTTCAGCTTTATCCACTTTCCTTTCCAGCAATAACAAAGAATTGTTTTCAGAGTATTTGGTGCTTCTTCCCAAGAAATGGTTTACCTTATTTCTGAGTCTGTTTTGGACAGTCTAATGATATTTAAATCCCCAATTTCTTATTTTGGGGCATTTCAAATCATTTTCCCCTTATTTTGTTTATTAGCAGTTGAGCCAAAATATCCAAAGCTTTTCTACAATAACCTCATTAATTTTTTAATTTTTTTTAAGGGGAAAAGAAACCCTAAACATTTCCAGGAGTAGTTTATCACCCTCCTATGAAAGGAAAGCAAATATACCAGAAGGATAGACCATCCGGAGCAATGTTTCCCAATATCCAAAAGTTTAATTCCTTAATGCTGAATTAGACATATGACAATTTCTTACTCACCAGTCATACACTGTTAGTTTTATTTTTTCACATACTGAAGGAAACTATAAAAATGAAATAGAAAAAGTAGTTATTTCTCTGTTTATCCAGTAACTACTAAAATAAGTACTCACTTTAAAAAAGAAAAATAAGAAAAGAAAGCCAAACCTTGATCTGAAGATTCACGACCTGATTCCACTCAGGGTTTGCATTTTTCTCAATTATATTTGTGCAAACCTGCAAAATCACCAAAGCAAAATGGTAAGTTTTCAATTTTCTAGTTTCTAAGGGTTTATAATATAAGCATACCAGACTGTTACTCTGCCAGTTTACTTATTAGTTATATCCTTAGTAACCTGGTTAAACTTTTTTTGTCTTGGTAATGATTTGATAAAATATGAGTTCAATATTGATCTTTGCTTTTTTTACCCACTAAAAGCTTGTTTGTTTTTTGTTTGTTTTTTTTATAGAGACAGAGTCTCACTTTATCCCCCTTGGTAGAGTACAGTGGCACAGCTCACAGCAACCTCCAACTCCTGGGCCCAGGGGATTCTCTTGCCTCAGCCTCCCGAGTAGCTGAGACCACAGGCACCCACCACAATGCCCCACTATTTTTTTGTTGCAGTTTGGCCAGGACCGGGTTTGAACCCGCCACCCTTGGTATATGGGACCCACTGAGCCACAGATGTCGCCCTAAAAGCTTGTTTTTAATGACTTCTTCATTACTTTTAAATTGTCAGGTTTCTAACATTAGGTTCATGTAACAAAGTAAGATTTAAGGTTTATGAGCATTTATTCATTTTTTGTGTGTTTGTTTACTTGCTTTTTTTCTTTTTTTTTTTGAGACAGAGCCTCAAGCTATCCCCCTGGGTAGAGTGTTGTGGCATCACAGCTCACAGCAACCTCAAACTCCTAGGCTCAAGAGAATCTCCTGCCTTAGCCTCCCAAGTAGCTGGGAACACAGGTGTCCACCACAACGCCCGGTTATTTATTTATTTATTTTTTTGGTTGCAGCCGTCATTGTTGTTTGGCGGGCCCGGGCTGGATTCGAACCTGCCACTTTAGGTGTATGTGGCTGGCGCCTTAGCCACTTGAGCCACAGGCGCTGAGCCTATTTTTTATTTTTTTATTTTTCTTTCTTTGCTTTTTTTCTTTGGTTGTTGTTGAGACAGAGTCCCAACCTACGACCTGAGCAGAGTGCAATGGCATCATAGCTCACTGAAACCTCAGACTCTGGGCTGTGGGCATCCTGCTGCCTCATCCTCTGGAAGCTGCTGGGATTATAGGCGCCCTCTGCAGCTGGGTTTTTTTTTTTTTTTTTT
>NW_003852403.1:38529961-38548276 GCF_000181295.1 Otolemur garnettii
AGCGATTCTCTTACCTCAGGCTGCTGGGATTATAGGCGCCCTCTGCAGCTGGGTTTTTTTTTTTTTTTTTTTAATGAGTCAGGGTCTCTTGCTCAGGCAAGTCTTGAACTCCTAAGCTCAAGCAATTCTTTCTCCTCAGCCTTCCACAGTGCTTGGATTACAGGCATGAGCCACACTGCCTGGCTGTGAGCATTTAATATGTACTGTTTGAGGGCGGTGCCTGTGGCTCAAAAGAGTAGGGTGTTGGCCCCATATGCCGGAGGTGGCAGGTTCAAACCTAGCCCTAGCCAAAAACTAAAAAAAAAAAAAAAAAAAAATGAAGTCATTAATATGTACTGTTTGATAAGCATCTCAATCATAACACACCCACAGGGATCTTTGGATCCTGCCCACCAGCCTCCCCCCTCCCTACCCCACACCAGCTCCTATTCCTGTTTTCCCCTCACTGTTCACACAGTTGCTCAAGGTCAGAACCAGAATGTGCCATAACATCCCTCCCCCATTACGTGCCTCATCCTGTCCATCAGTGAATCCCGACACTCCGTCTTCAAGCAGATCCTGAAATATTTCTCCCCCAGACACCAGCAGTTGGCCCCTACATATATCCCAACTGCCTCTCTTTCTTGTTTCCTGACTTTTACTTCACTCCTCAGTGTAACATCTCCAGTGAGCCCTTAAAGTGCACACAGAGTAAAGTCCAGACCCCTGCCTAGCTGGCGAAGCCCTCCCTGACCCACCACTGCGTTTCTCCGACCACATTCCCAGTTTCCCTCTGCTCACGCTACTGTGGCCACATGGATATTCCTTTGCCACAAATGTGTCTCCTCCTCGGGGCCTTTCCATCACATTTCTCTCTACCTGGAGGCCCCTCCTCCTCAGACCTCTGTACATCCAGGCCTTTGCTCAAATGTCACTTCCTCAAAGTTGTCCCACCTGATAACCTTGCTAACTACCTCTCCTTTGTGCTGATCACTTCTTGTCCCTCCTTTATTTTCTACATAGCCCTGAGCCTATGTAGAAGACTATGTATCTGAAATTATTCAGTTATTTGTTTGCGTATTTATTGTCTGTCTCTTCCATTCCATAGTAAGCTCCATGAGAGCAAAGTCTGTGCCACATGCTCATTTCTATACCCCAGCATATGGGACAAGATCTGGTACTTAGGCTCACAGCAATTACTTCTTCAATTAATTAACCCTTTCAACCGCCCTATGAGATTATTATTATCTCCATTTAAAGTTCAGGGAATTGGCTCGGCGCCTGTGGCTCAAGTGGCTAAGGCGCCAGCCACATACACCTAAGGTGGAGGGTTAGAATCCCCAGCCTGGGCCCACCAAACAACAATGATGGATGCAACCAAAAAATGGCCGGGTATTGTGGCGGGTGCCTGTAGTCCCAGCTACTTGGGAGGCTGAGGCAGGAGACTCGCTTGAGCCCAGGAGTTGGAGGTTGCTGTGAGCTGTGATGCCATAGCACTCTACCCAGGGGGATAGCTTGAGGCTCCGTCTAAAATAAAAATAAAAATAAAAATAAATAAATAAAGTTCAGGGAATTAAAATTCAGAAGGTAAAGGAGCTGCCTAACTATGGAGTAGGGTAAAGCCTGAATTCTTTTTTCTTTCCTTTTTTTTTTTTTTTTTGAGACAGAATCTCACTCAGTAAAGAATGAAAATCTCACCTAGGTAAAGTGCCATGGCATCATACCTCACAGCAACCTCAAACTCCTGGGCTTAGACAATCCTCTTGCCTCAGCATCCCAAGTAGCTGGGACAACAGGCATGTACCACCACACCCAGCTAGCTTTTTATTTTTAGTACAGACAGGGTCTTGCTCTTGCTAAGACTGGGCTCAAACTCCTGAGCTCAAGCAATCTACCTGCCTTGGCCTCCAGAATGTTAGGATTATAGGTGTGAGCCACTGCACCCGACCTAAAGTCTGAATTTAAATCATGCCTCATTTTGCCCCAAAGCTGAAGACATCTCTACTACATCCCACTAACACTTTTAGAAAAGAAACACCCAGTTATGTGTGTGTGGTTTGCCAAATCTTACTTTTTTTATATTGTTGGGGATTCATTGAGGGTACAAAGAATCAGGTTACACTAATTGCGTTTGTTAGGCAAAGTCCCTCTTATAAATGCGTTCCTCTCCCAAGAGGTGAGCCAAATCTTGCTTTCACTAAAAAAATGGCTTAAACACTTAAAAGATGCCAGTTCTTCATGCCTACAATTGTCAGCGACATGTTGCTAATCCACTATGGAATCTCCATCTCTAATCTTTAACAATCTCTGCAGGTAAAAGTAGTGGTTATAGGTGTCCCTACACCAAGAATCTCCCAGATCTTTTCAGAGGAGTGAGATAGGACTTTTCTGGCCACCTGTCCAGTTTTAGCAGCTCACCAGGGCATGGGAGGTGAGAGGCAGGGGAGGTGAGAGGCATGGCACAAGGGAGCATGGGCCGTGGGGCTTTCCACGCTGCAACATTTACCAGGGATGTTTGTGGCCGGTTAGGGAGCTTGCTTCAGATTAATATAATGCTTGGACCTAAAAAAGAATTCCAAAATCTCTGGGGTAGCATTCATTATTCTCATCTTTCAAAAGATCGAATTTTCTAATTTGGGCTCTGCATACTTTCCACTCCAAAATAAACCCGTGGGGAAGTCTGGCAAGTTCAGACTCAGATAATCTGGGTTCCCGCTGGGTGCCCAGCACATCAGGGGGCTATTTTAACAAAGAATGAGCAGGAATTCACTCCAAAGAGAGCGCAATGTATTAAATATTTATTCTTAGAGGTATCTACATTTAGATCACGTACAAACCTTCTTTCCG
The DNA here is from genome assembly GCF_000181295.1 of Otolemur garnettii. Lineage (NCBI taxonomy): Eukaryota > Metazoa > Chordata > Mammalia > Primates > Galagidae > Otolemur > Otolemur garnettii. Next base: position 38,532,788 of record NW_003852403.1, read on the forward strand.
GCAAAGGAAACTTCTACAAAAGGATCCACAAGATTTTTCTTATCTGCATTGCCTCCAAATATTTCCTTTACTGTCTGTGAGAAGGCATCATCCACTGGAAAAGAAAACATTGCACCACAGAAATTAAGCCGGATTCTCTTAAGAAAGCAGGAATTATTCAGCTAAAGAAGAAATTTCTCTTATACATAAAAATAGCTGCGATAAAAATGGTTTCCCCGGGTGGCAAATGCTAGTAGCAGAAATCCTTTTTGTCTTAGTTGAAAGAAAAAGAAAATGTTTCCTCCACAAAGTTTTAAAATCAACAGGAACACCTTGAAAATCAATTGATAAATTATGTTGAGACTGGATCATTTACGGAGGGAAAATAAATAGAACAAAATTTACTCAGTCAGGGTAAGAGGAAATTCTTAAACTTACTCCTGCTTCCAATTTGGGAAAGATGCTTTAGGTCTCAATGGTATAAGTCTAGTCTGCCTTTTTCAGAGCAATTCAAGACAATTTGGCATGATTATTAATAACACATGCAGTCAACTACCACCGATTTCGACAAATTCAAAAGTGAATAGAAATCAATTAAACAGGTCAGCATAGAAAGTATAATGTAAGGTTAACTGATTTACTCCCTTTGAGATATTTATGAGGGGAAGATGGTATGGGAAGGCATTACAGGGTCTCAAAAAAGGGAGAAGAGTTCCCAGGAAAAGCAGCAAATCCTGAATGGATCCATGGTCTGCACAGTGGGTGCCACCTCCTGTGCACTTGCAGAAAGGTCCTATGTCCCGGAGCCCAGCAGGATACAGACAGGCCTGGAAAAGCAGTTAAGATGCCAGGCCAAGTCACAATGACAGACGAGGAACGGGACTAGCCCCTAGAAAAGGAATCACTGTAAGTGATTTTCTTACAAGTATGCAATCTTTTGCTAAATCTATCTCATAATACAATAGCAATAGATTTCTAGACATTGGGACTTTACCACTCTTTGCTCAGCTATTTTCATTTGCAAGCATGTCTATTGGATGATAAAAGTTCACATTTAAATTTGGGATACAATGGATTGCAACTGCTGACTTCTCACTTCTCTTTAGCATTTTCTAAAATAAGGCAGAAGTACAGGACAAGGATGGAAGACGAGAGAGAGCAAAATGGTCTAAGGGCAGGTGTATAACGGGAACATGGATCAGCAACCAGTGGGCCGTGCCCTTAGCCTGCTCAGGGAGTTTTCAGTGGGGCCAGAATGAATGAAAAGAAGTGCATGAAAAACATGCCATGGAAAAGGAAGGAAGTGCATGGTAGGGAACACCAATCACTATTCAGAATCTGATTTTATCACATCTCATCATGAAGTTAACTGATACTTCTGGGGCAAGATTAAATCCATACGTACTCTGGGGTATATCCTCAGCTCGGTAGATTTTCAGCAAGAAGGTTACCCACCGGAGGGCGATGCCAGCAGGGAGTAACAAATTACTCTCCACATCATCACTGTCACTATCACGGTCTCGTTTCTCAGCCTATTGGGGACACACCATTTATTTTATACATATAGAAAAACAGCACTTAGAAAAAATCACATTAATGCTTATAAAATGAAACCAATCAGAACTGTCTGCCTTAGGATTTCCTGAGTTTGGGGTTTAAGAGTTCAGCCACCAGTATTCCTTCAACCTCAACACTGCTCTACAAAAATCAATGCTTATAGGTGTGTGTCCTTTTGTAACTTTAGGAGCACCACAGTAAAGTGTGTGTGTGTGTTCTTGATGTTCTTCCAAATATCTCTAGACACTAAGTAATCTCTAGTTTGCTGCCCAGTTTTCTAGAATAACCACTAACTGTTTAGGAAGCAATGTGTGACTTGGCAAGCAAGGTCTATAGATAAAATCAGTCTTTATAACAAGGTAAGGAAGTTGGAGAAACACACAAATCATTTCTGAATTAAATGCTCACTCTGGGACACCAGGAAAGAGATTAAGTGAGCTAGAACAATAATCCCATAATGAAGAATTCCATGATCATTCTGGGAATTCCAAGCTGCGCTCTATTTCATGGTTACTGATACCCACATGCTTAATTTATGGTCTTTTTTTAAGTGAAAAGGATAAAGATAGAGACTGTGGGGACTCACAGGAGGCTCATCTCCAGTTCCCAGGACAAACATGCTGACTTTCATGTAACCTTTAGCACCTGAGCTGGTATCTTCGGGGTCATTGAGAAGAAGCCATTTTCTCATGACAGCATGACCTAAATTAAATGAGTAAAAGGACAAGGACACTCTAAAGAAATGCTGCCAGGACTGTGATTTTTTCTGCCCGAAGCTCCATCATGCACACCAAATTCCCAGTGGAATCTCCATATTAATGCCCTCTGTTCTGTATTCTTCCCCACCCCACCCCCACCATCCTGTCCTGGTGTGACTCAAACAGGACTCCCTAAGCTGTGTCAACTAGTTTTATAATTCGACCTTGATAAGATCAAAACATCCTCACAAAACAGAGATAGTACCTACCCATGAATGTTAAGATGAAAATTAGACCTCTGTACTTAATCACTGTTATTTATTCTCCCTAAGCATCCTCCCTTCTACCCATCAAAAAAATAGCTTAAAATTTCTTTGACTTTAACTCCTTGACTCTCCCTCTCCATCCCTGCCAGGTTGTCTTGATTCCTGGAATCTTCTTCAGTGTTAGAAAGCATGAACTTGAGACTTCAAATTGATGGAGAGAACATTACTTACCAGGTTCATCATAAACGAATCCAACATCGATCTGGAGAAAAATAATTTAAAGTAGTTTAAGTACATTTTAAAATTAGTCTAGCCCCTATAAAGAAACCATCATGATTATGTTTAAATATAATGCTCTTGACTAGATTTAAGTTCTCTCAGACCCAACATTTCTACCTTACCCTCTCTGTATCCCCAATGCCTTATCTGATATGTGATATATAGAAGACCCTCAGTAAGTCACTACTGAATGAATGAGCAGTCTTAGAGTGGGAAGGGACCATGGAAGTAAGGTGACCAGCATGTTCCAGTTCGCCTGGGACTTTCCCAGGTCCAACACTAAAAGCCTCAGGCAAACTGGGACCATTGGTCATTGTACAGAAATTCACCTGATGCAAATTTCTGTATAATTCTCTTCTCCCTCTTCTTCCAGTTAATGCCAATATTAATATAACCATTAACGGGGCAGTACAATGTGCCAGGTGCTGTGCTAGCTGCTTTACATACACCATTTCATTTAATCTTTGCAATGATCCATTTTACAGATGAAGAAACAAAGGAAGATCAGATAGGTTAATTGAGTTCCCCTGGGACATGCGGCTAATTAGTGGCAGACAGGGTATGAACACAGGTTTTGCCTGGCCCAGATCATCCTCTAGGACTTCTAGCACCTGGTTCATTCCTTTGGGAGGCAGCCTATTTCATGTAGAATTGTTGGGGAGAAGATAGAGTTTCTTAGAAACGTGTCCTGGATGTCTTGTCTGGTTTGGCTGTTGATGGAGCTCTAGGCCACTGGAAGTTCAGCTGGATGTTGGCCATCCTGCCATAGTCAAGTACGCCTTCCCTTTGCACCAGTGGATTTGATTTCAGGCACAGATGGAACCCTGGCAGGGCCTCAGGTGGCGGCTGCCGAGCATCTTGCTTTGGACCACTGCTAAGTGTTGGACTTTAAAAGTAAGCAAACCCCAGGCATCCCTCATCAAGGATCTTGGTGTTGAGCCCTTACAAATGACCCTAAGATGTCACCAAGATGGGTACCCAGGAATCAAATTCCCTGTTATGAAAGTTCCCATCTTTATAAAAGCTGAATGAAGCAGACTGTTGTCACCCACCTTAAATTCCCCCATCAGACAATCTGCTCGCAAAGAGTGGGAATTGTAAACCTGGAAGAAAGAAGAAGAGTGAAGAGGTGATCGGCTCTGGCTGGCAGTGAGTGTACGGTGCCTCCCCACCGTCCGTGCCTTACCCGGATGCTAATGATCTCATCCATCAGTTCAGAAGGGGTCATGTTGACATTGTAGAAAAACAACTGTCGAAGCAACAGAGAAAATGTTTCAGTGTTAGCAGAGGATTCAGGGTTAGTGGGATCTGGGGCTATAATTTGGGGAGCCCTCCTAAAAAACACAAAACAGAGATTTAAAATTATGTTGAACCATGTGAACATACTGCAGGGCCTTGGGAAAGGCCCTGAAGTTTCAGCTTCATGGTAAACCCACTTCTGCAGTTTGCAAAAAGGAAAATAGAGTTGGATGCAGTGGAAGATCATTCTCCTTAGTGAAGTATCACAAGAACGGAAAAGCAAGTACCCAATGTACTCAATACTAACATGAAACCAGTAGATGCCCACACAAGATAAAAACACAATTAAATTCAAGTGGAAGTGGGGGCAGGAAGGAGGAAAGAGGAGAAAGGAGAAGGATTGCTGTGCTTTCGCCTAACGGGCGTAGTGTAAGGGTAAATGGCACACCTCCTGGGGAAGGGCTCACTTAACAAACATAAATGAGGTAACCTAATTGTTTGAACCCTCATATTAATCTGAAGTTTTTAAAAAAGAAAGTTGATTCTTAGGAGGTGAATATTAGGTATACAGAGATTTCATCATCCCAGGCCAATAAACATTAATCCTAAAAAAATACAATGAGCATTTAGTCAAACGGAGACTTTTCCCCTCCAACTTTTAACTTAGAAATATTTCATTCAAGTCTACAGGAAAATTGAAAGAATAGCAAAAACTTTTCAGCTACGTTCACCAGTTTTTACCATTTTGGGGACATTTGCTTTATCTTTCCCTTTTTTAAACCTGTGAACCATTTGCAATAAAGTTCTAGATGTCATGACACGTCGCTCCTTTAAAATGCATTCAGGTGTCTCTCCTAAGAGCAAAGGCATCTTATATAATCATACCCAAGAAATTGAATATCTAACATATAGTTGATTTTCAAATTTCTCCAATTGTCTTCCTAAAAAAATTATTTTTAGCTTTAAAAATAATCTAGGATCTGGGGGCGGCACCTGTGGCTCAAGGAATAGGGTGCCGGCCCCGTATACCAGAGGTGGCGGGTTCAAACCGGCCCCGGCCAAAAACTGCAAAAAAAAAAAAAAAATCTAGGATCCATGTAAAGACCATACATTGCATTTGGTTGTCTGTGTCTTCAATTTCTGTTTATCTAGAGCAGTGGTTCTCACCCTTCTTAATGCTGCAGCCCTTTAATACAGTTCCAGTGGGTCGCAACCCGCAGGTTGAGAACCGCTGCTCTAGAACAATATTATTTCCTTTTTTATTTGCTTCTCATTTCTTTCTTACAGAAATCACTTGTTTTAAAGAACCCCCCTACAGTCTGGATTTGTGTGAACATTTTGTCACTGTTGAATGTGAGTTGACCATTTAATCAGACATGACACAGGAGATATTGATTACTTCCATTATATCACATCAGGATGCCCTTTTTGTCCCATTATTGGTGATACTAAGTTTAATCACTTGGTTAAAATCTACATAAATCAAGAATGTTTTTGGTAAAATCCTTTTATTGATTTATACATTAGTTTGTTTACAGGCCCTGTTATTTGTTTCTTCCCTTTAGCCAAAAGGTCTAATCCCTCCATAATTCATTAAATTGGAAAACTTCAGAGGAAGGCTAAGAGTCTTGCTGGGCTCCTCAGAGAGAGGTGGGGCAAACAGGCAAGACCTTTTATACTACGTACTTGGCAGCACGCTGTTGTCTGTGATTCCTCTGAGGGGGGCCAGAAAACCCAGTTCATTTATAATTGCTTTGAGAAGAAAATGGGGTCTTCTGGAAACCTGGGGGTCAGGTTGAACAGAGGGAAAGGAACAGAAACACTGGGTGGAGAAAACTGGTTTATTCTGTGAATAGAGGAGTAGAAAAAAGGAAAGCGGGAGCTGGGGTTAGAGGCTGGAGGGAATGAAGAGAAACCGTGATAAGAAAGACCTGGGCTCACAGCCCCCAAGGAATCTCAGAAATGTATCTCCTCAGCAGAATGAGATCCAACTCTAAAAATCTCCCAGACTGATCCCTTCTCTTCACAGCCTGGTTGTGGAGTTTACCATCATTTGAGACGATGATCAAGGTATCAAGTATTTTTGAGGAGTGCTATAAAAGAGATCGACAGAAGCAGGCTACATTCTCAGTGTACAAGTTGATAGCCAAGTAAGTTTTGACACCTCTAAAGAGCCAGAGTAGTCACACAAAGACAACCCTCAGGACATCTTGCCAATTAGCAAAAGCAAATTGGATACAGGTGACATCATGTGATCTATCGGGGGAGAAGGGACCTATCAGGAAGGGATCCATTGAGAAGTCATTGCTAAAACACCAGAAAGGCACCGGCATCTCTGACAACCAGTGACAAAGCTGACCAGTCAGCTTTGGGCACTGGGACAGTCTGTAGGCATCACAGTGGTGGGGACACAAAGTAAGGAAGAGGCAGCTTCCCCAAATGCACAGCGTCACAGTTTAGGCTGGGGAAGCCCTGCTCCTCACCAGATCATCTCACTTGTGCCCCCTCCTTAACTTGGTGTGTGTAACACTGGAACTTCGCGTTGCCTTTACCAGCTCAGGAATTTCCTCTCCCACAGGACTCGCTGGGAAGGAATCTGCATTATCCACCCATTTACCTCATCAAAAAACGGATTGTTCCCTCTCTTGATTCTTGTTCGGTGCGTCTGGCCACAGACATGGACTTTGACCACAGGCCTGATGTTGTTGCCACTTAGCTGTCGGCCCTCAATCACTCTGACGCGGATCTACAAGCACAGAGGGGTGTTGTTACTGATCCCTTCCCGGGAGTGTTCTTCAGCTTTTTCACCTAGGAGGAGAGCTCAGCCCAGGCTGGGACAGCCTTGTAATATACTGGAGCTCACACCTGGGAGAGCCCACCTGTGATCACTCCCACCATGGGCCCTGGGGGTGGGTTGGAGAAACTGAGAGTAGAAGCGGGGATGAAAATAGCTCCACGCTGGCCTGGAAAGAGCAGGGCAGGCCAGAGTCACTGCTCAGCCTCCAGCCACACACCTGCTCTTCCCAAGCCTGCTGATGTGCTAACTCATCCCGCTGCTATCTCTGTGTATAAGGAAGTGCCTAGGGCTAAGAATACCCAGTGCCAGCGCTTCTGCTCCCCACTAGCTCTTTCCACCACCAAAGGGAAGGAAAGTTACAGTTCTTTTTCTCTGAAGAATCTCATGGGGCTTGACTAAACCTTTACACTTTTATATGCAACAGAAAGAGAGAGCCCTGGGGGTTGGGCTTATGCACTGCTTGGGCCATTCCCCATAGGAATAGGTCTGTGGTAACATCACTTCCCGCAGTCCGAAGGCTGAGCAGAGATGCAGAGGCCGGGCCGTTTCTACCTGGAAGTCCTGCGGCTTATTGGACAGCATTCGCCGGCTGTTCTTCACTCTGGTGAGCCTCCGCGCGAGCTGAGCTTCGGACACCGTCCCGGCTGGTCCACGGGGCCCCGGGCCCGTGACTGTACCATTCAACTGGTCTTCATCACCTTCATCCTCTTCCTCTTCTCCTAAAATATCAAAGAGGAATCCAGTTAGAGATGGCCTGTCAATGTCAGGACACTCAGGCTTCCAGGACCCAGACAGTTTGCTTGTGACTATACTTGAATTGTTCCTGTGGTGGCAGGGGAAGGAGAGGCTCTTGGTGGCACTGACTTGGGACCTGTTGGAACTCAGATACAGTATCGTTAAGAAAATGTGCATCAGGGCACTTGTTCAGGCTGCCTTCAAAGAGACCAAGCCAGAGATTACAGAGATCACAAGAGGAGATGGCACCATTGACCCAGATAAGAATCACTGTTTTCTGATCTCAGGACCCAGCCTGAGGTCAGGGGGAACTTACTGCAGTTAGGGCAGAGAAATGAGGAAATGCCATGGGAACCAGGAGCCTTGAAAAGACAGACCCACTTCTGCCCTTCCCACCACAGATCTCTCTAGAGAGCTGCTCATGTCTGCACCACGCCCTTCCAGCTTCCTCGTTCACAAATGCTCTCTCCTCCCTCATAGCAGGTGAGATTCACCTTGTATTCTTAGAAAGTAAACCAAGGATCTTGCTCTCTCTGCAGCCTTCTGGGTTGGCATTTGACACTTGTGCCCCCTCCTTCATTCCCTCAGCTTCCCTCTGCACCCACCAGGGAAGTTTTCCCAGGGTAGCGGAGTGAATGCCCCTCCCCACCCCCCAACGTCTTAGATACTCCTCCTTCCTGATTCTTTGGAGACCCCTGCAAATGTCCTCTCTCTCTTCCTGTGGTTTTTTTTTCTCCCCTGGGACCCTTCCTCCGCCTTCAAGCATACACAGATCTTTCTCTCCTTAAAAACCCGAAACCAAAAATCAACTCCGCCCTTTCTCTTTCTTTTATTCACAAACTCTTTAAAACTCACCGAAAAACTTCGGTTTTTCTTTTCCTGTTAGGCAAAACGTTTGAACTCCTGTGTAATCCATGCTATATAATCTGAGAGCCTAGAAGACTAACCGCCTTGTCTAGTGAATAACTGCACTGGCGTGCCCTACTTTCAGATTCTGAAACTCCTCCTTTACAATACAGCACATAAGAGATCTGATTTCCATATGCTGTCACCTATCACTCCACAGGTATGCATTAGTTCCACCGGCTCACTCTATGGCACCGCTTGTTAAAGCTTAGGCTGTGCCGTGCTGCCTGGTTTCAAATCCTAGGTTCAAGCCATGTGAGTCTAGTTTCTTAATTTCTCTAGGCCTCAGTTTTTTCATTTGTGAAAGGGGGGAAATGATTGTATTTACAACAAGGTTACTGTACAGATAGAATTAGTCGACAGGTGAAGCCTTTAATGCAGAGCCGGGTACCGAGCAGCAGCCAGTAAATGAACTTTTGTTTTGGTTTTGCTGAGTGCTATTTGGCAATAGTTTGTTTGGCCCTGCCAAATCTCTTGTTGAAATTTGATCCCCAGAGTCGAAGGTGGAGCCAGGTGGGAAGTATTTGGATCTTGGGGGCAGATCCCTCCTGAATGAAGGATGCCATTCTCCCAGGAGTGGGTCAGTTCTCTGTCTAATTCCTGCAAGAACTGTTGTTGAAAAGAGCTGAGCACCTTCTCTGCTTTCTCTCTTGGTTTCTCCCTCCCCATGTGATTTCTACATATGAGGTTCCCCTTCATCTTCTGCTGAGTGGAAACAGCCTGAGGCCCTCGTAGAAGCCACTCTGGTGCCATGCTTCCTGTGCAGCCTGCAGAACCATGAGCCAAATGAGCCTCTTCATAAATTACTCAGCCTCAGATATGCTTCAATAGTAACACAGAAATGGACTGAGACACTGACGGGTCAGTTTTGGTCAATGTCTTAATCTGTTTGGGCTCTCTAACAAAATGCCATCTACTGGATGGCTTATAAACCACAGAAAGCTATTTCTCACAGCTCTCAGAGATCAGGCTGCTGGCAGATTCGCTGTCTGGTGAGGGCTGCTTCCTGGTTTGTGGATGGCACCTTCTCTCCGTGTCCTCGCACAGCAGAAGGACAGGGAACCAATCCCCTGATCTGCCCTCATGACCTAATCACCCTCCAAAAGCCCCACTGCTGACACCATCACCTTGACACCAATTTTGGAGGGATACAACATTCAGACCATAGAAGATGGAGGAAGGTGTTTGTGGTGCACAGAACACTCCCTGGGAAGCAGCAATTGATGGGGGCACTGGGACAGTCTGTAGGCATCACAGTGGTGGGGACACAAAGTAAGGAAGAGGCAGCTTCCCCAAATGCACAGCGTCACAGTTTAGGCTGGGGAAGCCCTGCTCCTCACCACCCATTCATTCATGCTTCGCCCAGCCTGGCCTGGCTTCTGTTCTTCGAAGGCCAACCATGACCTCTCCCTGCTAAGCTCAATGCCCTTATCCATGTCCTCGTCCTTGATCTTCCATGGCAGTGGTCACAGGCCCACACATATTTCTGTGGATCATTGCAGCTGTCCTCCTCCTACTGTGACTAAACTTTTCAGATTCTTCCATGGGCCATGTGACCTCCCACTTTGTCCTTTGCTCCTTTGACTCAGCACCCTGAGGATCCTCACTTCACACATCGTTCTAGGAACACCAGATGCACAGAATGTTAGACTAGAAGAGACTGTAGAGATCCCGGGTCCAACCTGCCCTCCACTGCATTTTATGGATAGAGAAACTGAGGTCCAGAAAGCTGAAGCCACTTGCCTGCCAGGTTATTAGGGGCTGACCTACAACCAGGACCAAATTTTCACCCTGGGTTACTGGTTTCGAACTGGATCTAAAACCAGGCTGCAGGTGAGGGACATGCTGCTCTCCTGGGGCCTCAGCATCATTGTCAGGATACCAGAAAACTCCCATAGAAGCTAAGATAAGGAATAGCTACCGTGGTCCTCTGCAAGATGATCTGGCTCTCTTCTTCCCTCTTCTTGAAGAGACTTCAAAGGAAGAGCTTGCCTGCTGCCTAGGACAGTAGGGCACCTGGATCCCAGCTCTCAGGTGTCCTTCCTACTCCCCACCAGGTGAGTGCCTCTGCCTCCTCCAGTTTCAGATGACATAAGCTGCCTTCCAACAGACTTCCCCCTCCTCTCCCAGCTGCAATGAATCCCAGTCTGTCTTGCTACAACACATTGTTCTTTCTAGCCCTCACCACGCACTCTGGCATTTACTTATTAATCCATAGGCCTCCCCCACTCCCAAGCTTCAGAAGCAGGGGGCTTGTTCTTTTCTCCTTTATATCTGCCCCCATGCTGTACATAAATCCTGGTATCACAGAAGAGGCCCCATAAATGTGGAATGAGTAAAGAAATGGGAAGGAGAGATCATGATCCTTGCATGTGCCTTCAAGTTTGGTAAAGCTACTGTCCATTTCTCAGGAAAGAGCACGCAAGCAGCTAAAGGAGCTCCCCCAACCTCAGCATCAGACTTGGGAAGTGTGGAGAGTCACTCCCCTCCCGCTGGACTGGGCAATAAATGAAGAGGATAGGTTCGGTGCCTGTAGCACAGAGGTTAAGGCGCTAGCCACATATACCAAGGCTGGTGGGTTCGAATCCAGCCTGGACCAGCTAAACAACAATGACAACTGCAACAACAACAACAACAAAATAGCCGGTGTTAAGGCGGATGCCTGTAGTCCCAGCTACTTGGGAGGCTGAGGAAAGAGAATCACTTGAGTCCAGGGGCTTGAGGTTGCTGTGAGTTGTGATGCCATGGCACTCTACTGAGGGCCGCAAAGTGAGACTCTGTCTCAAAAATAAATAAATAAATAAAATAAATGGGGAGGATAGCTTTTGGGTTCCTGCAAACAACTAAGACTTATTTCTTGCAACCGTCTTGGGCCCAAGGGAGACTTCCTGCTTGCTGTGAATTGTTTCACTTCAAACTGACAGGTGTTTATAACAGCAAGCTGGAGAAAAAGCAGGACTCCATTCTGAACATGCTTCTTATTCCATTAGTGGTGCTAGACTCTGGATATGCTCTTTTTTTAAATTATTTTTATTTATTATTGGGGGGCAGTTTTTAGCCAGGGCCAGGTTTGAACCTGCCACCTCTGATATGTGGGACTGACACCCTACTCCTTGAGCCACAGGTGCTGCCCACTGGATATGCTCTTTTTTTTTTTTTTTTTTTTTGAGACAGAGCCTCAAGCTGTCCCCCTGGGTAGAGTGCCATGGCATTACAGCTCACAGCAACCTCCAACTCCTGGGCTCAAGCGAGTCTCCCGCCTCAGCCTCCCAAGTAGCTGGGACCACAGGCGCCCGCCACAACGCCCGGCCATTTTTTGGTTGCAGCCGTCATTGTTGTTTGGCGGGTCCGGGCTGGGGATTCGAACCCGCCACCTTAGGTGTACGTGGCTGGCGCCTTAGCCGGTTGAGCCATAGGCGCCGAGCCACTGGATATGCTCTTAATGGATGCTTTAGAACAGCAGTTCTCAACCTGTGGGTCATGTATTAAAGGGTCATGACATTAGGAAGGCTGAGAACCACTGCTCTAGAATCAGACTGCAGATAATGAAGAGGCTATTTCTTCTGGAAACACCTTCTGCTATTCAGACTTTGGGCTGAAGAGATGGATCAGAGGCCAACAGCCTAAGCCACGGTGGCAGCCAGCATCTCTGCCTCGGATGAAGTTGGATAGTCAAACAGGAAGTCTGCCTGTCATGTGGCAGGAAGTTGCTCAGGATTAAACAATGTGATGCAAAGAATGAAGGGGGCCTAAGGCACTGCTGAATACACCCTTCTGCTAACCCCAGTGTGAGCAGTTGTGCTGGCATGTCCTGTCAATGAGACCCAGGCACGTGGATCTACAAAGAATGATTCTTTCATGACCATGGAAGGTGACACTAATTTGGGAGCCACTCGCTGGTTGTACCAGCAACCTCAAACTTCTGGGTTCAAGTGATCCTCTTGCCTCAGCCTTCCAAGTAGCCAGGACTATAGGCATGCACCACAATGCCTGGCTAACTTTTCTATGTTTAGTAGAGACAAGGGCTCACTCTAGCTCAGGCTAGTCCTGAACTCCTGAGCTCAATGAATCTGTCTGCTTCAGCCTCTCAGAGTGGTAGGATTATAGGCGTGAGCCACTGCACCCGGCCCTGGTTTATCCACATTTGCACTCAGTAGCTGAATGGAGTGCACTCAGGCGATGGCTAAGGAGAACCTCCACCTTAGTGACCTGGTCTCACTTTAATCTTATGGTAACATACCATAAGTGTACCCACAGGGCTGAGTGGCCTAACTACCACACATCCGAGATGTCAGTTCCAAAACTTTTCCTGGCCCTGGTCTCCAATGGCCACTAACAGGGTCAAACACTTCACCTTTCTGAATTCTCAACTGTTTTGCTTATTTTTCTTTCCTTCTTTCTTACCTCACACTTAGGTGTACACAGATATTTTGTATCTTGAAAGCTTCCAACACCCTTTCTCACTTCTTTCTCATTGTTGGCTCATAATCTTGTTTCTTATTTCACTGAGAAAATAAAGAATGAGAAGAGAATTTTCACATCCTTCCGAGCCAACTGTCTTCTCCCTGTGTCTGATCTCTGCCTCCTCTCCTGCTACAATCTCTCTCTCTCTCTCTCTCTCTCTCTCCTGGACTGTCTGTGCTTCCCAGCTTGAGGCCACCCCCTGCAGGTCTGCGCGGTTCTCATCTCCTCTCACGACTCCAGTGTGCTTCTGCGGTTCCTGCCTCTGGATCCAATCACCTTTCCTCTTGGACTGAATGATTCCTATCAAAATATAAGCATGCTGAAATGTCGCTCATAATTAAAAAAAAAAAAAACCTTTTGTTGACTCTACAGCGCCCCTTCTTTACTACTCCTTTTCGCAGCCAATTCCGTGGAAGAATCATCGTCACTCATTCTCTGCTTACTCTCCTCTGATTCTTTCTCTCCTGAGCCCCCTCCAGCCAGGCCTTTGCTCTACAACTCCACCAAAGCTGCTCCTGTCAAGGTCACTAAAGACTTCATGTTACCAGATGCCACGATCCAGCCTCAAGTCTCCTCTTACTCCAACTCTCCACAGCATTCGTTCATGTAATCCCTGAAACACTTTCTGCTCTGGGCTTTGCAATTTGAAGTAATTACCGAGGAAATTTCTGTCTTCCTACTTTTTACATGGACGTTGGCTTCCAACAGGCCATTTAATAGAATCAACGTCACAGATGAAGGAGACCTTCCATGCCATTTAATCCAATTCCTTGATGTTGTAGGTAAGGAATTTGAGACTCAGAGAGGTTAAGTGACATAAGACTGTCACACAGCTTGAGAGAGGGGTGGATGTGCAAACTCAGGTCTGCTGATTCACTATGGCTCAGGTTCCTCATTGTCCTGCTCTGGCTGTGACAAGCTCTTCACATTTTCCTTGTAGGAATGACATCCTGCCTCCTCAGCAATTATAAGGTCACTTGGTCAAATCCCACCTACCAGGCTTTTGGCCATGGCTAACACTGGCCTGTTTACGTCCTACTGTAAGCAATTCAATGCCCCACCCCATCGCAATTCCTGGGTAAATAGCACTAGATGTGCCTTAAGAACTTTCCGGCATGGATGCAATATGTAGAATGCAGCAAAGGTACCAGGGGTGCAAACACAGTGTTGCCTGGCAAGCCTGACAGCATCTGCCTCTGGGCAATCAAGCCTATGACACGGTCTAGAAAACATTTTCCAAAAAGCTCTTTCTGAATCTGAGCTATATAATTTAACCAGGTAAAATGTACAACTCCAGGATATCTGAAAGTGACCTCTAAAATCTGTCTTCAGCAGGATCTATGGGGGATTGGGGGCTCCCCTCGAGGCCAGCTACATTAAGCTCTCTAGAAATAAGTACCAGATAGCTGTATATTTAGCAATCTCCCTTGATGATTTTATTGTGTCTAAACGTTGAGAACCACATGCTTATTATGATTGCTTTGATTTCCCTAAATAGCCCAGAAAAAATTGGCCTAATACAATCAGTGTTTACAGGACAAAGCCACTCTATTGGAGACCGAATCCTGGAAATAGTGCCTATAGCAATCTTCTAGCACAATGATCATTTTCCAGTTCAGCTTGGACCAAGTGTCCTTTGTTCCCTGGATTCCCATGATCTGTCCCTCAAGAGCAAACGTCTCAGCCCAGCATCTGCAGCCATCAGGAACATGCTTCCTCTCCCACATCCTTCTGAATGAACTAGGTACTTTGGTCTATTCACTAGTGTTCCCCAAAATTCCCTTCTTGAAAAAATATTATACCATATCCATTGTCCATCTATCATTCACTTCTTCATTCATTAACCAACTAAGTAATTACTGAACCATATGATTCTCCAAGAGTTGTGCTTGGCACCAAGAATACACAGTTGAACTACATGGCCATGCCTGGCATGGTGGCTCACACCTGTAATCCTAGGGCTCTAGGAGGCCAAGGTGGGTGGATTGCTTGAGCTCAGGAATTTGAGACCAGCCTGAGCAAGAGTGAGACCCTATCTCTACTGAAAATAGAAAAACTAGCTGGTATAGTGGGAGCCTGTAGTCCTGGCTACTTGGGAGGCTATGGCAAGAGGATGGCTTGAACCCAAGAGTTTTAGGTTACTGTGAGCTAAGACACCATAGCACTCTAGTCTAGGGCAACAGAGTAAGACTTTGTCAAGAATGGAAGGAAGGAAGGAGGGAGGGCAGGAGGGAGGGAAGGAGTAAGGAAGGAAAGAAAAGATATACATGGTTGAAAAAGTACTTTCCTGAAGAAATTGTTTTCCATGTCATAATTTGCTTAGTCCTCTGTGGAGTGATTTATTGTTAGCTCTGGGCTATACTTATTCATGTTTGTATCTTACCTTACTACTGAACTGCAAACTCCCCAGTGGCAAAACAATGCCTTTCTTTTCTTTTCTTTTCTTTTTTTTTTTGAGACAGAGCCTCAAGCTGTCCCTCTGGGTAGAGTGCCGTGGCATCACAGCTCACAGCAACCTCCAACTCCTGGGCTCAAGCGAGTCTCCTGCCTCAGCCTCCCAAGTAGCTGG
>NW_003852403.1:38548383-38550364 GCF_000181295.1 Otolemur garnettii
AGGTGTATGTGGCTAGCACCTCAGCCACTTGAGCCACAGGTGCCGAGCCAACAATGCCTTTCTTACCTCTGTATGCCCCATAGATAGGTGTTGGAAAATGTTTTCTGAACTGGAATGAGTTTAATGTCAAAAAGAATGACTTTGGTGCTCACGGAATGAACTAAATTTGAAGAAGTAAAATCTGGCTATGAATGGGTTTTTGCATTGCTATAGTTGGACAGAGCACGAATCTAACAGATGGTTCTTCAAAAATAGATGTGAGATTTTAAAAATAGTTCGTTCTGGCTTCGGAAATGTAGGATCCCATCAAGCTGCTGACATCTGGTGAATTACGTTACCATGGTAACAGATTTTCAGGTCAAGCAGGTAGTCTGTCTGGGTCAGCCCACCCCTCCGCTAAGGGAACTGTCTCTGAGATGGGTCAATGAAAGGGACATCTCTGACACCACACACTTTCAGTCAAGCCACCAATGCCTCAGGATCTGGACCTTTTGTTATGCTGATATAGGAGCTCCAAGAAAGCAGTCCTGAAAAACCAACCCCTCAGGTGTTCAATTCCTGAAATCTATACTCATAACTAGTGTCTTCAAATTATAGGGATGCGTTTTCCTGAAGATCTCCACATCTGTGTTCTATCCTTGCTATTTCTCCTTTCTCCTGTGGATGATAACCTTTGAGGTCAATATCAGCAGTGCGGATGGTGGTTATCTCAGGGGGAGGGGACTGTGAGAGATTTTCACTTTCCGTATCTTAAATTGCTGTGACATTTCCACTTTTATAACCAAGAAATGATAAACAAGCTCAAGTTCTAAGAATCTGAAAATATCTACAAAATCAGGAAAGCAGGCATTTATTTTTATGTAGAATGACAAAGTTACTTTTTCAAAGAGTCGATTGAAGGATAAAAACCAAATTCTGAGCCAGGTGCCCCATGTGTGTCACTAAGGTACACCTGGCCCGGTGGTAAGGCTGTGGCTGCTCTTTCCCTGTCTGGTGTTTATTGCTCCTATCTTCCCTCAGGATCAGAAGTTGCTTTTCCCCCTGGATGTCTTCCTTAGCATGAAGTTGTAGGCATCTTGGCTTGCTTGAACTGAATTATCATGTTAAGGGGAAAATTTGTTTTTCCTTGAAACATCTAGATAATCAAGGCTATTAGATTTTTTTAAATGCTTAAGAAGTTTCTTCTAGCCAGATTATGAAGCCAACATTCAGAAGGTCAACCTTGAGCCAGGCTTGGCAAATACTCATTCTACAGAACAAAGACGGTACATCTAGATCAAAGAACCCTGTTTATTTTTTTTAAATAATGAAATTTCACTTTGTCATCTCATACTGAGTTTGCCCCGCAGACCCAGCTCATTTGCAGACAAGCACTTGGTAACATTCTTTGATCTCCAAATACAAGGAAGCCAAGCTCTGGTTCATTTCCCATCTCAGCTGAGCAGTGTCAGGGATTCTAAAGAACTCGGTGGAATACCTGGGCTGCACTTGCCCAGCTGCCTGCCGCAGACCCTGCTGGGAGGCAGCCTCCTAAGGAGAAGGTGGGCTCCTTGCCCCCATTGTGCTGCCAGGAGCCTTAGTCCTGCAGAGGCTGAAGCAAGAGCCAAGGGGAAAAAGCCTTTGGCAAAGGAGGCTTATGTGCCAAGGATTTTCTCCCAAGGGAGAATAAAAGTCCAAGAGTTGGTGCTTTTCTCATTTCTAAGGAAGCAGAAATATGCTCCAGAGAAATCACATATTTTTGACCCTTACATTTCTGGGTCTGGGCTTATATGGGTCCATCTCAAGAGATAGGATCTCCTGCTACATTCTGAATAACTCGATAAATTGTTTGTTCTCAAAAAATGTTTTGGTCCACTGGGATAAAATTTTGTTTTAAGAAAGCATTTGGCCATGTACACCTAAGGTGGCGGGTTCGAATCCCCAGCCCGGACCCGCCAAACAACAATGACGGCTGCAACCAAAAAATAGCCAGGCGTTGTGG
>NW_003852403.1:38550515-38557660 GCF_000181295.1 Otolemur garnettii
AAAGCATTTGGTCATCTCAACCTGACTCCGAGCCAAACCAGGTCATTTGATTCTAAAAGTTCTACTTTTCAAAAGAAACAGTTTGAATGTTATACAGAGTGTGCTATGCAACTGAGCTATGACTACATGCCATCAGGGATTGTTTTTATTAGTAGTAGTAGTAGTATTTTTTGCAGTTTTTGGCCAGGGCCAGGTTTGAACCCACCACCTCCGGTCTATGGGGCCAGCGCCCTACTCCTTGTGTCACAGGTGCTGCCCAGGGATTGTTCTTATAATAGCAACAACAATAACAATAGCTACCATGAAGGTAAATGTTACTGTATGCTAGGCTTTGAGCAACACACCTTATAGGCAATATCTCTAATCCTGCAACAACTTTCTGTGGTAAGTGCTGCTACTATTCCCACTTTCCAGTAGAGAAAGCTGAGATTCAGAGAGGCTTAAGTGACTTACTCATGGTCCCACGGCTAATTAACAATAGACCTAGAACCTAACCTAGGCTGGGCTAACTCCAAAGCCCTTGCTTTTATCTGTCATGTTACATCTTCAAGATAAAAAGAATCTTGTCCCCAACCTGTCCTGAATATTCCTGGAAGGCAGGAGCAGTCTCTTGATACTTATGAGCCCAGCAATGGCCCTCAAGGAACCCAACAACCAATTATTTTATTCCATAAATACGATAAATAGTATGGCACCAACTTCTATAAGTTTATGCTTTTTACTTGAATGAACCACAGTATTTCTTTTTCCCTAAAGGCCTGGTTGAAAGGGTAATGCAAAGGGACCCATTTAACATTTTGGCTTGTAGGATGGAATAAGCTTAATGAAATTGCCTTTTATCTGCAGTGTATTGGGATGAATACTGTCGTCCCCCACACCCTGAGAATTCATGCCCACCAGAACTTTAGAGTGTGATCTTATTTAGTAATAAGATCTTTATATATATAATCAACTTAAGATGAGGTCCAACTGGACTGGAGTGGGCCCTAATCCAATGACTGATATCCTAGGCCAGGTGTGCTGGCTTATGCCTAGAATACTTTCACTCTGGGAGGTGGGTGGATGGCCTGAGTTCAGCAGTCCTAGACCAGCCTGAGCAAGAACAAGACCCCACATCTACTAAAAATAGAAAAAACTTAACTGGCACCTATAGTCCCAGCTACTTGAGAGGCTGAAGCAGGAGGATCTCTTAAACCCAAGAGTTGGAGGTTGCTGTGAGCTATGATGCCACAGCACTCTACCTACCCAGGACAATGGAGTGAAACTCTGTCTCAAAAAAAAAAAAGAAGAAGAAGAAGAAGAAGTGGGAAATTTGGGCAGAGACTCAAAGAGAAGAGAACAGAGACACTCAAGATCTATGTCCTGGAGAAAATGAAAACAAGACAGTGAGAACTCTCCATGATGACAGAAGCAGAGACTGGGTTGACACATCTCCAGGGAATGCTGGTGCCACCAACAGCCAGGGCAGAGGATGAGAAAGATTGTCCCCTGGAGTCTCCAGAAGTAATCAACCCTGCCAACATCTGGATTTCAGACTTCCAGCTTCCAGATTGTAAGAAAATAAATGTCTGTTGTTGAAGCTGCCCAGTTTGTGGTACTTTATTATAGCAGCCCTGAGAAATGAATAAACAGGGCCCAGCTGAGGGACAAGGTCAGTGTGAGTAAAGATGCCCTGACCATCCTAGCTCAGAGGCTACGGCAGATAGCCCACCAGCGAGGGCTGCCTCAAAGTACCAGTGCCTACTACACTGCCTTCCCAAGCAGATAGAGGAGGTGGGACAGAAAGGGGCCGGCCGGTGTGCTAGTCAGCGCAGACTCTTCCTGTGTGTTTCTTCCCCATCACTGCTGTGGAAGCAGAGGCAGCTGTTCTCGAGCCACTGCAGAGTTCTCGCAGGGCTGAGTATCCAAGACCAAGGTGTTTGGCCACGGTGCCCCGAGGAAGAGGGTGACATGTAAAGTATGTGCTGGGTCTGTGTCAATCCTAACTGTTACCAAAAGAAGGCCAGCTAGTCCGTGCTGGAATTCACAGCTATCTGGTCAAAAAGTCGGTCAAAACATTGGGTGGATAAGCGCGGGTAGGGGCTGGGGCAGAGGCAGGAAGGGGAGGAGCTGCTGTGGGTGTGGAGCAGACTCTTAGGTGACCACAGAGCCGAGTTCAGAACTGAGAGAAGACCAGCCCTGAGGAGCCACCTCAGGGTCAAGTGCCAGGGCTTCCCCCCAGGAGGGAAGCAGGTGAGAGTGGTAGGAGGACAGGTTCCTCCCCTCCTAGGGCACATGCCAAGGCAAAGCATCTTAGGACAAAGGAAGGGACAGAGACACTTTCAGCACGATGCCTCCATCCTATGGAGGTCAAACACAGCTGTGTGAAAGGCCTGATGGTTTGTGGACCCTCCCTCCACCAGAGTCCTACAGTCTTCCCCTCAAGCTCCCAGCCCCAACCCACCTACAGTGGCATCTGATGGCCCTGAATGACTGGCAACCCATGGCAGAGACCAGGGCAAGTATGGGGCAGGCTATGCTGAAGGGAAACAATTGGTTAGAGGACCAAGGGGGTGTCTGGGGGAGGGAGCGGGTCAGGGTCAAGGGAGAGAAAGAGGATCCAGTCTAAGGACACCGACCATGAGACTGGTCCTGAGAGCCCAGCTTGGGGTCACACCTTTGGGAGGCAGGTGACACAGGAAGGGGAACAGAGGGGCCACTCCTTGAGCCAAATAGTTAGGGACGTTGTATGGGGTGGAAGTTCCAAACCTGAAGCAAAGCCACACTGGGGACATTCTTCCGGACACTGTGCATGCTTGTTGGGGTCACTGCCGGGTTGCTCCACAAAGGACTGTTGCACCCCTTCCCTCTGCCTTGAAAGGCATTTTGTAAACAGTTGCACTGTCCTGATTCAGACAGCTCCACCTGCCTTACGGTGCCCATGCCAGGTGCATGGAGAGCTACCACTGCTTAATCACACGGAAAACTCTCTCTGGACACCCTTCTGTGCGTCTTTAGCAGACGTCCCTTGGGGCTGGTGGGTCTTCCGAAGGGTCAGCTTACCTGCTGTGCCTGGCACGCTGGTCCCACTCGGGTCATTGGGATGTGGAGCTGAAGGTGGATCATAGCCGATCACCAAGTCAATTGTGGCCTAGAGAGAAAGAATTCACAGCTGAGGCAATCAGCGCCAGACATCGGCATATTACAGACTCACTGCTGATCAAACTATCAAGAGTCACAGTCTTGGAAGGGGTGAGCGAGGGAAGAGGAAAGTGAGATGGGGAGGGCAAAGGCTGGCACAGCTGGACTGTCCCTGACTTCCCACACGTGCTCCAGGTGGAGCAGGGAAAGAGCTACCTATCCCAGTTTGCCAAAGGGCAACCTGATAAGCTGGAGTGCAAGTTGTGACAAGCAAGTGTATAAACTTCTAACAACAAGGGTGAACTTGTAAGTCCATCCTAACCCAGAGATGGCCTCCCATCTCAGAGTTAGAATTACGGCTCATTTTAAATAACTGATTTATGCTTGCTCATTGATTTATTTGATCATTAACTGCTGAGATTTATTTTCATGCTGCTGTTTAAAAAGGAATTTCAAATGACTAAAAAATGTATATAAAATTGGAATTCACAAAAGAGGACTAAAAAGAGGGATTGAGTCTGATTAAAGAGGAAACAAATACGCAAGTCACGCCACTGAACAGAATTGCTGTCCTTCCTGCGTAAACTGTGACCCCAAAGCAGAAAGAGAAACCAAAACGTGCTGCTTTCATTACCCGAAAGGGGAAACTTACAGGGGGTAAAGTTACTTCTACTTAAAAAAATAAGAGATAAATTTCTCATGTGGGGCATTATTTTAGGGCAGAATTTCCTATACAAGCTATTATATTTTATTATATTTCATGGACCTACATTTCAAAAAACTTGCTAAAGAAAATCAACATAAGGTTGTTGACATTGATTTTGCCCAACATATGTCCACAAGCAGCATCTACTATCACAATCATCTCATAAAAGAAAGGCATTTGACACCAAAAATGAGGGGAAACAAACCTCAGAATAAAGGGAGTGTTTTGTAAATAAGTATATCACACACACACATTCACATATACACACAGACCCACGGGATCAGACAAAATACAGGATATAATATATAGAATATACACAGAAAAATGTATTTGTTGTTTATCTGAAATTCAAATTTAAATAGGCATCCTATACTTCCATTTGCTATTTTTGCTACATTTGATGAACTCTAACACATACACACTGAACTGCCCTTATTTCTTCCATTTGTCTGCTCATCAGTGAATATTTCCTCATGACCAGCACATTCTGTGACTGCCTTAGAACTACTGATCTGGGAGACAGGAACAGGACAGGAAATACGCCCCTACCCACATTTCACAGCGCACAGGAATCACATGAGCACATCTCCCGGCTCCCTGGGGGAGGCCAGGCTACTAAGTGAAGGCTGAACACAGGCAGCACTGACACTCAGGTGCTGTACTTAACCAGGTT
This sequence comes from Otolemur garnettii, assembly GCF_000181295.1. NCBI lineage: Eukaryota > Metazoa > Chordata > Mammalia > Primates > Galagidae > Otolemur > Otolemur garnettii. The sequence continues at coordinate 38,555,015 of NW_003852403.1, forward strand.
TGAGTAGAGAGATGGGAGGCAGTGTTTGAACTTACATTCTATGATTAGAATGCGGATTCATAGCAAACCAGTACGTTTTGGAGATTAGACCAGAAGACCTGAGATTGTCGCACATAGCGTTAAGAAGCCTAGACTGTATTCTTGTCTACAGGTTGCCCTCTTTCAGTGTACAGTTTTCTCCCTTGGCCAAGGCACCCAAGCAAAATAAGTTAATTGGAAAATAAAAGAGTAAGAGCTTATAGACCAAGCATGGTAGCTTTATGAGCACCTCCTAGTAATCATGAGAAACCTGGGAGCTGTGATACTTTAGACATGTTTCTTTTTCTTTTCTTTTCTTTTCTTTTTTTTTTTTTTTGAGGCAGAGCCTCAAGCTATCACCCTGGGTAGAGTGCTGTGGCATCACAGCTCACAGCAACCTCCAACTCCTGGGCTCAAGCGAGTCTCCTGCCTCAACCTCCCAAGTAGCTGGGACCACAGGCACCCGCCACAACGCCCAGCTAATTTTTTTTTTTTTTTTTGGTTGCAGCCATCATGTTGTTTGGTGGGCCTGGGCTGGATTCAAACCCGCCACCTTAGGTGTATGTGGCTGGTACCTTAGCCGCTTGAGCCACAGGCACCAAGCCAACATTTTTCTTTTTAAGCACTGACACTTGAGAAGAAATTCTGGTGTCATATCACACAATATCAACATGGACTTATTTAGAGAAGCTGTGATCAGAAACCATGCAGCTATCAATACAATAATAAAAATTGTGATACTGCCATCTCTACATTTCAAGGGAATATTAATGAACTATCTTCTATGGAATATTTCAAAAAGTGTCTGAAACACAGAGCTATAATAACCATACACACATTTACAGCCACAGGGTTAAACACAAAGCTATGCCCAGAGGGATCCCCGCTCACTCTATAGAATTTTGTCAAAGAAAATCAAATTTATCTAATTTGCTGGTTCTGTGATTGCAAATATAAAATAAGGTCCATGTTGTTGGCCCATAAACCCACTTACGAGGTGGAACAATGAAGTTCCCGAACTCATCCTAGAAAAAGTGCTACATATCTCATTGCTGAACTGTCACCAGATTGCCAAGGGGATACTTCAAAGGTGACCATAATGATATTCAGCAACGAGGTATGTAGCACTTTATCAAGGATCAGTTTGAGAACTTAATTGCCAGACACCCTATCTCTAAACCAGATTTCTGCTTTTTGTGTCGTCAGCTGATGATCAATGCATACTCGTTCTAAATGAACTCCCATGAAGCCTCTCACTGCTAAGCCATTCAACAAGAGGGAAGAGGCTCACCCCAGTGTCTTGCCCCCTCTCATTTAGCAGGGGGATCAGTTTGTACGGCAGCGATCTGCTCTGGTCGCCAGTCAGGTCCTTCAGGGCTACGGTGGCTGTGCCAATTAATCTGCAGGAAAACAAACAAACAAACAAAAACACACACACAGTGGTCTAAGTTAAGGAGCATGCTTCCACTGAGTCGGGACCTCCCAGTTCCCTGCCTACCATCTGTTCTCACTAAAATCACCTCATAATGAGAGGTGGGCCATTTTGTTCTCAGCCTTGCAGGGTATTTCGTCAGTAAACATGGCACATCTACCCTCCTTCCTCCATAACAAGTCATCGCTCAGAAGCCAATCTCTGGTACCCAGAAAATTTCAACAGTCATGAATGAGGCAGATAAATCTATACCCAGAGAGGTAAAGACTGAATAGAGCCCCCTAGAATCTAGGCAGGGAGAAAAGTAGGATAATTTTCTATAGGCATTTTTCTATAATGAAAATATAAAAAGGCCCATAAATCTTTGCCCACAGTAAAAATATTCTCCCAAATAGACCTCGTAGAAGGGTAAATAGGTTGCTAGTTTGCTGATGGAGCTAACTTGCTACCCTCTGTCCTCCAGTGCAGCATTCAAAAGCTCAATATGTGCACCTTTCTCTCCTTCTCTTCAACCAATGGGGTTGTATTTAGCCTCTATCACTTACCCATCTATCTCTCTCTCTCTTCTTTTTTTTTTTTTGGGAGACCAGAGTCTCACTCTATCACCCTGAGTTAGAGTTCTGTGGAGTCATCATAGCTCACAGCAACCTCAAACTCTTAGAGTCAAGTGATCCTCTTGCCTCAGCCTCCTAGGACTACAAGTGACTGCCACAACCAAGGGCTAGTTTTTCTATTTTTAGTGGACAAGAGTCTTCCTTTCTCAGGCTGGTCTTGAATTCCTAAACTCAAGCAATCCACCCACCTCAGCCTCCCAGAGTGCTAGGATTACAGGCATGAGCCACCACAATTGTTTCTTTTATCAAACAATCTAGGGTAAAAAAAGGTAGCTAAGCATTTTTATAACTCTGGGCTTTAAGGCAAAATAATAATCAGGAAAATCTGGCTGGGTGCAGTGGCTCACGCCTATAATCCTAGCATTCTGGGGGGCCAAGGTGGGTGGATTGCCTGAGCTCAAGGTTCAAGACCAGAACAACAGCAAGACCCTGTCTCTAAAAATTGCCGGGTGTTGTGGAGGATGCCTGTAGTCCCAGCTACTTGAGAGGGTGAGGCAAGAGAATCACTTGAGCCCAAGAGTTTGAAGTTGCTGTGAGATGTGACACCACAGGACTCTACCGAGGGTGACATAGTGAAATCCT
>NW_003852403.1:38558039-38563382 GCF_000181295.1 Otolemur garnettii
TTTTTTTTTTAGATGATCACGTTCACTTAAATTTTTTTTAGACTTTCTTACTTAAGTATTTTTTTCTCACTTATATTTTTATTACTGTAACATATTTAGGACAGGACTCTATACACATACATTACTCCATTGCCACCAGACAAAACTGCCCTGTAAGGTGAACTGCCCTTAAGTCATGGGATTGCCTATTTGAGTTTTCAATAATAACAAAATGTGAAAACTACGGGTTTAAAAGTCATCTGACTGGTATGAGGGTCTGACAGGTGCAAACTTACCACTGTATGTGTATGTTGGCAGCACTATATAAACAACTTGGAAAGTTTCAAAACCTTGGCATATCAATGTCTCATAGCTGTGTTTGTGTTGACATGTTCTAGTCTCTAGCTGAGTGGTGTTCATTATTGTTGCATGTTTTGGTGTACAGTTATAAGAATGTTGGAGTTCCAGTTAGATCAATGAGCAACATTCATAAATTTGTTAAACTTGGAAACAGTGGAAGTGAAATCAGGGACACACATTAGTCCAAGTTTATGGGAACAATGCCATGAAGAAAATAGAAGTATACAAATGGATTAAACATTTTTCTGAGGGGAAAGAAAGTGTCACTGATGAAGAGAGGTCAGTATGACCAATATGAGCAGAACTGAAGAAAATATTGCACAAACTCTTTGAATTCTGTGTCAAAATTGTTGGTTGACTGTGAGAAGCACAGCAGACTTAGTAAATACTGATAGAGAAACAGGAGAATCGTAACTGAAAATCTTAGCCAACAATGCATGACTCTTGCATTACAACAATGCACCAGCTTACACAGCACTGTCTGTGAGGGAGTTTTTAACCAGTAAACAAATACCTGTATTGGAACACCCTCCCTATTCACATGATCTTGCACCCAGCAACTTTTTTCTTTACTCAAGAATAAAGAAAATATTGAAAGGAAGACATCAGGACATCAAGGGTAATACAATGACAACTTCAATGGCCATTCCAGAAAAAGAGTTCCAAAATTGCTTTGAAGTGTGGACTAGATTTAACATGAGTGCATAGCTTCCCAAGGGGAGTATTTCAAATGTGTTAACACATTTTCTAGGATGAGTTCATGAATTTAATTCTCTGACCTTGTACATGTATTAATTATATAAATGATATATTTGCCTTGAAAGATGTGAAAATAAACTGGACTTTATCCCTTATAGTTTCATAATTCTAGCCTAACGCTATGATTAATAATCATGCAAACTTGAGCATGTACTGATTTGCTTTTTCAAAAGTCAAATTGATCCAAATCTCTATCATCTATAAATAACTCCTAGGACAAACAGGATAGCATGTTGAAACAATACTGAAGTGGAAAGAGGGCTGGTCTGGGTGTGGACTGGCATTTCTCAACCTTGGCACTACTGACATTTTGAACTTTTTAATTTTTTTTGCTGTTCAGACAAAAGAAAGAATAAAGGGCAACTAAATCTGGAAAGAGGAGGTCAACCTCTCCTTGTTTGCTGATGATATGATCTTACATCTAGAAAACACTAAAGATTCCACCAAAAGACTCCTAGAATTGATAAATAAATAAATTCAGCAAGTCTCAAGTTACAAAATTGATGTATAAAAATCAGTATACCAATAACAGCCAAGCTGAGAGTCCAATCAAGGACTCAGAATTATTCACAATACCTACAAAGAAAATAAAATACCTAGGAATATACTTAACCAAGGAAGTGAAAGATCTCTACCAAGAGAACTACAAAACACTGATGAAAGAAATTGCATGTGACACAAACGAATGGGAAAATATCCCATGCTCAGGGACTGGCAAAATCAACATCGTTAAAATGTCCACACTGCCCAAAGTGATTTACAGATTTAACACAATCCCTAATAAAATACCAGACTCATATTTCACAGATCTAGAAAAAATAAATCCTAAATTTCGTTTGGAATCAAAAAAGAGCCTAAATAGTTAAAGCAAACTTAAAGTAAAAGGAAGAAATCTGGGGGCATCATTTCACCTGATTTGGAAGTATACTGCAAGGCTACAGTAACATAAACAGCATGGTACTGGTATAAAAGTAGAGACATAGACCAGTAAAACAGAACAGAGAACCCAGAAATAAAACCATCTACCTATCACCAACTGATCTTGGACAAAGCAGACAATATATACTGGGGAACAGAAGTCCTATTCAATAAGTGGTGCTGGGAAAACTGGATAACCATATGCAGAAGAAGGAAACAAGAGTGCTATCTCTTACAATATACAAAATTTAATTTAAGATAGATTAAAGACAAATATAAGGCATGAAACCATAAAATTCTAGAAGAAAATCCAGGAAAAACTCTTCTAGACATTGGTCTAGGCAATGAATTTATGACTAAGATCCCAAAGGCAAATACAGCTACAACAAAAATAAATATATGAGGCATAATTAAAGTAAAAACTTTCTGCACAATAAAGAAAATAATCAAGAGTGAACCTACAGAATGGGAAAAAATTTGCGAACTATATATCCAACAAAGGACTCATATTCAAAAGCTACAAAGAACTCAAACAAATCAGCAAGACACAAACTAACAACCCCATAAAAAGGAGGCAAAAGACATGAATAGAAAAAATACATGAAAAAATCCTCCATGTCACTAATCATCATGGAAACACAAATTAAAACCACAGTGAGATACTACCTTATCTCTATCAGAATGGCCCTTATTAAAAAGTCAAAAACAATAGATGCTAGTATCAATGGAGAGAAATAAAAACACTTACACTCTATAGGTGGGCTGCAAATTAGTACATCTATGGAAAATACTATGGAGAGTCCTCAAAGAAATAATTGTAGATGCAACAATTTGATTCAAATCTATTTAGGAAACTGTTTCATGTTAAATATTTCTTTTCCATTCTCTTAAAGTCCTTTTTCTCTAAGGTAGAGGGGGGAAAAAGTATCCTAAAACATATTTGTGTTAGACAATCCAGAAAACCACCAAGGAAAGTTTCTTCCTTCAAGGATAATGGTCTATATGTTGTAGATCAAACATAAATTTGGAGAGGTGGAACAAGATGGCAGACTAGAAGAATCATTCAGCTGAGCTCTCCTAGAACAACTGGAGAACAAGAGAGAACTCAGCCATAGCTGTCACAAGTACCTTACTCAGAGTCATAGCTCAGGGAGCCTAGTGAGGGGGTGGTGAGCTGGATACAGTGTATGATCCAGAGCAGTGGAAATGCCCTTATGAATTAGGCAAGTGATTGCAACTAGCTGGGATTGACTGGTCCCCCATAGAGGTCCAAGATAGGAAGAAGCCTTTCTGGAGTTTTCAGGTGTTGGGGGAAGCTACCCATTGAGTGGAAAGCTTGAAGAGTGGGTGGACTTGAACAGTATACAGCAACCCGATTTGAATGGTGGTTGGAGTGGATTTGCCATAGGTTTGGTGGCTAGCGAGGCAGCTATACTGAAAAAGTCTCAATGGCCAGGGGGCTAAAAAGGTCATGAGAAGGTCTTAGCAGAAAGCACAACCATCATAATTCCACCTACAGGGATCAGAACTCTACTCTTGGGACAGGATGTGAGGGACTCCCACACCCCATGGGAACTGGAGTCAGGGGGCACTGTGAGACATGCCCCTGAAGGATTTTTGTGAGGTTTAAGATCTCAACCCAGTAGGATCTGAATGCTGAGGAAGCAATCAGATGATCACTGAAGGCAACTAAGTTTGGAATAAGGACCACAGAGGTTGCTGGCTGTGCTCTCTGGCTCCTAAAAGACCACAGCACCACCTGGGTCCCAGTGACATCTTACAACATACTGTCATCAAAAGCAAGGACTTCTGTTTGAAACAAAGGAGGCAATAATAAGGGAAAAGGAGGGCAAGGAAGTGAACAAGAAGAAAGAACACATAAGGAGAAACCAACAGAAAAATTCAGGCAACTTGAAAAACCAAAGCAGAGCAACTCCCTCAAGGGACCATGAGGCACCTACTGCAGAAGACTCCACCCATAAAGAATTAATGAACATTGGGTAGTGCCTGTGGCTTAAAGGAGTAGGGCACTAGCCCCATATGCCGGAGGTGGCGGGTTCAAATCCAGCCCTGGCCAAAAAATGAAAAAGCATAAGCTATCCATATGCTGTCTCCAGAAGACACACCTAGTCTTGAAGGACAAACCAAGACTCAGGGATAAGGGATGGAAAAAAGTATTTCAAGCAAATGGAAATCAGAAGACAGGGGTTGTAATCTTATTTTCAGATATTTAAAGCAACTAAAATTAAGAAAGACAAAGACAGACACTTTATACTGGTCAAGGGAACAATACAACAAGAAGACATTTCAATTTTAAATATTTATGCACCCAACTTAAATGCTCCCAGACTTATGAAACAGACCTTGATAAATCTGAACAATATGATATCCCATAACACCACAATAATTGGGGACTTTAACACTCCTCTGACAGAACTAGAAAGATAGACTTAACTGTGACCCTAGAACAAATGGGATTAATAGACATATATAGGAACATACCATACCAAACCTGAGGAATATACATTTTTCTTGTCAGTCCATGGTATGTACTCCTATATCAACTACATTCTAGGATACAAATCAAATGTCAGCAAAATTAAAAGAATATAAATTACACCTTGTATCTTCTGAGACCACAAGGCAATATATGTGGAACTCAACTCCAACAAAAATGTTCATCCCCACACAAAGACTTGGAAATTAAACAACCTTATGCTGAATGTTGGATTCAGGAAGAGATAAAGGAGGAAATCATCAAATTTCTCAAACATAACAATGAAGACACAAGTTACCAAAACCTGTGGAATATAGCAAAAGCAGTCTTAAGAGGGAAATGTATCTCATTAGATGTCTACATTCAAAAAACAGCAAGAAAGTGCATCAACAAACTCATGCACCACCTTATGGAATTGGAAAACAAAGAACAATCTAATCCCAAACCCAGAAGAAGAAAAACAATAACCAAAATTAAATCAGAGATCAATGAAACTGAAAACAAAAGAATCATGCAGAAAATCAATGAAACAAAAAGTTGGTTTTTAAAAAAAAAAAAAAAAGTGATAAACCTTTGGCCAGATTAACTAGAAACAGAAAAGTAAAATCTCTAATAACCTCAATCAGAAACAATAAAAGGGAAATAACAAGATGCCACAGAGATACAAGAGATATCTCTGAGTACTACAAGAAATTCTATACCTAGAAATTTGACAATGTGGAGGAAATGGATCTTTTTTTTTTTTCGAGACAGAGCCTCAAGCTGTCCCCCTGGGTAGAGTGCCGTGGCATTACAGCTCACAGCAACCTCCAACTCCTGGGCTCAAACGA
>NW_003852403.1:38564364-38569911 GCF_000181295.1 Otolemur garnettii
TGGCTGGCGCCTTAGCCGCTTGAGCCACAGGCGCCGAGCCACATTTCTTAATCTGATTGAAGACATACATCTATGACAAACTCATAGCTAATATACTGAATGGAGTAAAACTGAAAGATTTTCCACTTAGAACTGGAACCACAGAAGGTTGTCCTCTATTGCCACTACTATTCAACATAGTACTAGAAGTTCTAGCCAATACAATCAGGCAAGAGAAAGAAATAAAGGGCATCCAAATGGTGGCAGAGGAGGTCAAGCTCTCACTCTTTTCCAATGATAATTTTATACTTAGACAATACAAGACAATACAAAATTTTATACTTAGACAATACAAGACAATACAAAAGACTCAACACAAGACACTTGGAAGTGATCAAAAAATACAGCAATGTCTCAATGTCCATGAATGAGTAGCTTTTGCATATGCCTATAACAGCCAAGATGAAAAGCTAATCAAGGACACAATTCCCTTTACAGTAGCTTCAAAACAAAAAAATACCTAGAAATATACATAACAAAAGAGGTGAAGGACCTGTACAAAGAAAATTATGAAAACCTAAGAAAAGAAATAGCAGGCTTTGCACCTGTGGCTCAAGCGGCTAAGGCTCCAGCCACATACACCTGAGCTGGTGGGCTCGAATCCAGCCCAGGCCACCAAAGAATAATGATGGCTGCAACTAAAAAATAGCTGGGCATTGTGCTGGGCGCCTGTAGTCCCAGCTACTTGGGAGGCTGAGGCAAGAGAATCACTTAAGCCCAGGAGTTGGAGGTTACTATGAGCTGTGATGCAACAGCACTCTACCCAGGGTGACAGCTTGAGGATCTGTCTCAAAAAAAAAAAAAAAGAAAGAAAGAAAAGAAAAGAAATAGCAAATGAAATTAGTAAATAGAAGAACATACCATGCTCATGGCTGGAAAGAATCAACATTATCAAAATGTCTATGCTACCCAAAGAAATCTATAGATTCAATGCAATCTCTACTAAAATACCATCATCTTACTTTCAAGATTTGTAGAAAATAACTCTTCATTTTGTATGGAACCAAAAGAAACCCCATATACCCAAGGCAATCCTTAGTAATAAAAACAAAGCCAAGGGTATCACCCTACCAGAGTTTTGGTTATACTACAAGGCCTAGTGACCAAAACAGCATAGTATTGGCAAAAAATAGACATTGACATTTGGAACTGAATAGAAAACCATGGGAGGACACTAGCCTCTTACAGCCACCTGATCTTTGATAAACCAAACAAGAACATACACTGGGGTAAAGAATCCTTATTCAATAAATGGTGCTGGGAGAACTGAATAACCATATGTAAAAGACTGAAACTGGACCTGCACCTCTCACCACTGACAAAAATTGATTCAACATTGCTAAAAGATCTAAATCTAAGGCATGAAACAATAAAGATCCTCAAAGAAATTGTGGGGGAAACACTTAAAGGTATTGGCCTGGGGAAAGATTTTATGAAGAAGACTTCCGTGGCAATTGTAACAACAACAAAATAAACAAATGGGACTTAATTAAACTGGAAAGCTTCTGTATAGCTAAGGAAACAACAATCAAAGCAAACAGACAACCTTCAGAATGGGAAAAGATATTTACATATTATGAATAGAACAAAAGCTTGATAACTGAGATCTAGAGAGAAATCAAATTAATCAACAAAAAAAGACCTAACAAATTCAGATATCACTGGGCAAGAGACATGAATACAACCTTCTCTGGGCTCAGCACCTGTAGCTCAAGCAGCTAAGGCACCAGCCACATACACCAGAGCTGGTGGGTTCAAATCCAGCCCAAGCCCACCAAACAACAATGACAACTATAACCAAAAATAACTGGACATTGTGGCGGGTGCCTGTAGTCCAGCTACTTGGGAGGCTGAGGAAAGAGGATTGCTTAAGGCCAAGAGTTTGAGGTTGCTGTGAGCAGTGACACCACAGCACTCTACCCAGGGGGACAGCTTGAGACTCTGTCTCAAAAAAAAAAAAAAAAAAAAAGAACTTTCTCTAAAGAAGACAGATGAATGGCTAACAAACATGAAAAAATGCTCATTGTCCCTAATCATCAGAGAAATGCAAATCAAAACCACCCTGAGATACCACCTAACCCCAATGAGAATGGCCCAAATCACAAAGTCTCAAAGCTGCAGATGGTGGCATGGATTTGGAGAGAAGGGAACACTTTTACACTGTTTGTGGGACTGCAAACTAGCACAACCTTTTCAGAAGAAAATATGGAGAATGCTCAAAGAACGCAAATTAAACCTTCTATTTTATCATGAAATCCCATTACTAGCCATGTACCCAGAAGAAAAAAAAATCCTTTTATTGTAAGGACATTTGCACTAGGCTGTTTATCGCAGTTTGATTTATAATCACCAAAATGTGGAAAACAGTGTAAATGCTCACCAACCCAGGAATGGATTAACAAGCTGTGGTATATGTATGCCATGGAATTCTATTTAGCCACTAAAAAAGATGGAGACTTTACATCTTTTGTATTAACCTAGATGGATGTGAACACATTCTTCTTAGTAAAACATCACAAGAATGGAGAAGAAAGAATCCAATGTACTCTATTCTAATATGAAGCCAGTAGATGAGCAAATCTACTCATCTTGCCCCCTTTGCAAAGGGGCAAAGGGCTTAGGGGAATGAGCAAGTGGAAGAGGGGAGGAGGGAAGGGGATGGGGGTTCATGGTGTATGACACCCCTCTTGGGGGTGGGACACAACTATAAGAGGGACTTTATCTAATAAATGCAATCAGTATTACCTAATTCTTTGTACCCTCAATGAATCCCAAACAATAAAAAAAAAAAGATATAATCCTAAAAAGAAAGGGGGGGGAGTGTACCAGGCAGATGTGAGCCCATGCAGATTTTTTCACCCTATTTCTTCAGAGAATGAAGTTTGAGGCAAGTATCCAAGAGAAGCAGATTGTTTAGGATGTGCAAGCCCAGGAAGTAAGAGTGAGGGGAGAAGGAATGTGAGGCAGGCAATAAAATGGTGCAGGGTAATGGAGTCCTGCACCGGCCAGAGCCCTGCAGTGAGGCTCAGAGAGCCATCAGGCTGCAGTGGGCTGAATAAAGGCTCCCAACGATGGCCACATCCTAATCTCCAGAACATAGGAAGATGTTATCTTACATGGCGAAAGGGATTTTGTGCATGTGATTAAGTTAAAGGTTTGGGGATGGGTGCCATGGATTATCCAGCCAGGCCCAATGAAACCACAAGGGTTCCTATAAGAGGGAGACAGGAGAACATCCCCCATGGCGGGGGGGCGGGGGGGGGAGTCTGAGGTCTGTCTGCAGAGTCAGAGGAGTTGTGATGACAAAAGCCAGAGGTTAGAGCTATGTTAAAAAGAGACCATGAACAAAAGGCTGTAAATTTGATCTACAACATAAATGTTGGGGAAAAGGTTAGACCAGTAGGAGAAAGATGGAATGTAGCGAGTGATAGGTAACACGGTAGAGAATTATGACTGCCTGGCAAGAGCAGGCTTGCCTAACACATGCCCATCTGCAGAGTTCTTTTGGCCCTAATTGGCTTTCACAACCTCCATTCTAACCCAGCTAGTATCTGCTAGTTTCTCTTCCCCATGAGACGGTAGGTAGTGACAGATCACTGATCAGGAATGGAGTAAAATAAAAGAAGCCAATTAAGAAAGTCTAATTTCAGGGTGGTGCCTGTGGCTCAAAGGAGTAGGGCACCGGCCCTATGTACCAGAGGTGGCGGGTTCAAACCCAGCCCCGGCCAAAAAACCACAAAAAAAAAAAAGGCTAATTTCAATTCCATCTTTTAGAAACTCCTAGTCCAGTTTCCTAAGATATGATTTCTCATAAAACGCTTTTGTGGAGTAGGGGGTGCACAAGAAACAAAACTTCAGATTTTTTTTTCTGACATAAAGATAGTATATATTTAGACAAAAGCCTGCAAAGACTTTGATCCCAAAGATGTTTTTTACAACTAGGTTGAGTTGAGGAAAAATGTGAAGAGTTAAAACTCCTAAGAGTTCAAACCATGACTTGAAGAAAACATCCCCCACTGGGACGGGGGGAGTCTGATCTCTGTCTGCAGTGACTCCCCGGGCACGCCTGGCCTGGCCCCTTTTCTATGGCGTTGCCTGGATACAAAATACTGTGAAAAACTGGGAAATGATGACTTGATTTCCTACACAGGGGATAAGAACAGATCTGTCTGAGCCCAAGCCAATTTCCTTTAAAGGAGGTGACACTGAACCAAGAATCTTTATTCTTTCATATTACTAATGCTATAAATATGCTAAAATGTTATAGGGTGACAGTAATGAGGAAGCTTTGCCCTGTATTTTCTTGGAAAAACAAGAGTCTCCCATGGACTCCACCCAACACTAAAACAGACCACATTCTCAGAAGGAAACTTTATAGTGAAAGACTCTCCAAGTCCTTAGCTGTCCAGATTGACTTGTGGAGTTAATAAACTGCAGATGTCTTCTACAAAGAAGAAAAAAAGCCAGGCCTGCCCTTTTTTCTTTCAGTCCTTGAATGTCATATATTTTTTAGTAGAGACTCTCTGTGACACCGAACTAATTCTAAACAATGAGAGCAACTACTTGAAAATTAAATGCAATTGCGGGAATAAAAGAGCTTAATTGTAAACTAGTTAACTTAGTCAAGAAAGTGTGGGTAAAGTTTTTAAAACTGTTTTTTCATTCTTAAAATAGAGTGTAGTTTGTTTAGAAAAGAGAAATAAAATATTCTCCCCAAGGGCACTGGCTCAAATGTTAACAGTGGCATGCCTCTGGGGTGACTAAGGGCTTTGCTGGCCACAGTCTAAGAAGGGAGGGGTTCACGTATACCAAGTTGTTCTAGGGAGCAGAGACTCAGCCCACATGATTCCTGGAGGAGGATTTACTGGAAATTCCTTAATGAAGAAAGGAAAAATATGATGAGGGCTGGAAAATAAATCACATGTTGTCCTGTTTCTGCCTCTAGAGATTGCAGTATAGTTTCAACATCTCTCAACTCTGCGGGGGGATGACAAGTGACCCTAACTGGGCTGGGGACAAAGGCTTTTTCAGCTCCCCTGCAGGAAACTGAAAGCCCAAGACCTCCCCACCCTTGAAGTGCTGGGCTCTCCACTGGCTGAGCCCTGTCGTTTCAGCCAGGCCTGTGGGCCCATCGGGTTCCTGGGCTGGGTCATGTCTCCCTTCCTTACCCTTCTCTCTCCTCTGGGCCAGTATCCATCAAGCTCTTAGACCCAAGTCAAAAGATGGGAGAGCCAAGCCTGCCCCCTGCTGTGAACCAGCGGCTAGAAATCCAGTGTCAGCTGATGAAGATTCTCTACTCAGCCAAACTTTAGTCAGGCTCCTGACTCAACCTCCTCCTAGCCCTAGCTGTGTGAAATTCCTTATGAAATCCAGTTTTAGGCTCGGCGCCTGTGGCTCAAGTGGCTAAGGTGCCAGCCACATACACCTAAGGTGGCAGGTTCGAATCCAGCCCAGACCCGCCAAAACAATGAGGGCTGCAACCAAAAAATAGCCAGGCGTTGTGGCGGG
>NW_003852403.1:38571027-38585883 GCF_000181295.1 Otolemur garnettii
CCAGCTACTTGGGAGGCTGAGGCAGGAGACTCGCTTGAGCCCAGGAGTTGGAGGTTGCTGTGAGCTGTGATGCCACAACACTCTACCCAGGGGGATAGCTTGAGGCTCTGTCTCAAAAAAAAAAAAAAAAAGAAAAAAACCTATTCCACTGGCCTATGATAACCCGTGACCTTCCAGTGGCTTCCCCTTCTTATTCCATACCAAGATTGTCAGAGAATCTTGAGGTTTTTGTCCTGTTCATCAAAAGGAGGCATGGGTTTTTAAAAATATAGAAACAGTGGTCTACAACAGTGGATTCCAAACCTGACTGTGCCCAAGCCTCCCCGTCCATTTAACTAACTCTGCACCTTGGCTGTGGAATCCCTGATCTAGCCTGAAGGTTGTGGCAGGATTTGCACAATTCATAGACAGCAACACTGTACTTACTCTCCTTTTCCCAGCCCTGCCCAACCTTGTCACTCTGGCCACAGTAGTATCACTTTAACACGCCTGAGTGGAAGCCCAAGTCTCCTTACCAAAGCCCTCCCATTCAGTGAGGCATTGAAGCCAGACTCAGTTACTTCATGGCTGCAAGCTCATGCCTGGCACATGGGAGACACACAATATTATTTAAGTAAATGGCTGTAACCTGCTATTTTCGATTTTCACTTGACCAATTCTACGCTTCCCTGCTCTGATGAGACTTCTCAGGCTCTACCTCCAATTCCCTGAACCATGAGAATCCAAGTAGCACTTTTTCCATTCATTCACTCATTCACCCATTTACTCACTCATTCATTCATGCACACACTTGAACCTTATAAGGGGGACAGCATAGCACAGAGATTGAGAACATGAAGGTAGGCAAACATGGCTAATTTGGACTCATACTACAGCCTTCGTATAGGTGAACATCGCTGAGCCTCAGTTCCCTCATCTGTAAAACAGGGGTGACAGCTTCTACCTAATGGTATCACTGTAGGGATTAAAAGGATGATAACTCAAGTGCTTAGCAGTCATCTTTTATTTTATATAGATAGACAGATAGAGAGAGAGAGTTTCACTTTGTCTCCCTGGGTAGAGTGCTGTGGTGTCATAACTCACAGCAACCTCAAACTCTTGGGCGCAAGTGATCCTCTTGCCTCAGCCTTCCTAGTAGGTGGGATTGCAGGTGCCACATAATGCTCAGCTATTTTTTTAGAGAGGGGATCTCACTCTTGCTTAGGCTGGTCCCAAACTCCTGAGCTCAAGCAGTCCACCTGCCTCGGCCTCCCAGAGTGCTGGGATTACAGGTATGAACCACCACACCCAGCCTTATGATATTATTTATTAATATTTCAGATGTTACTGGAAAAGGGACCTAAAAAAGCACATGAGGATGTGATTTCCAGGCAGCACTTGCTGAGAAAACTGGCCTGGCCCAGCAAGGGTCTGGGCAGACCACAGCACAAGTGAATAGACACGAGGCCTTTGTAAGCGGCCATTTCTATGTAATCGCTAGCAAAGTTCTTAAATACACTCCTTTCTCTTCCATACATCAACTAGCTCCCGCCCCACCCTCAGCGGCCTATATACCATGAATTCATTTGGGAAACAATTTTTATTTTAGATAGGAGGTAAATGCAGATGAATTCTCAAAAAATGCAATTTAGTAAAATCTGATGAAGTGTTGAAAGCCCTCAGTCTTACAAGATGTTTCACTCATATTAACCAATCCCCTCTGTGACTTAGCACCCACTCACACCTCGTCTTACTGTTTTCTCTCCTTTGCCCTGCTTTATTTTTCTTCAAGGCCATTATTGCCATCTGATATAATGTGTATTTGTTTGTCAATTATCTGTTCCTTCCACTTAGATGTCAGCTCCATGAAAGACATGGGTTGTGCCCGGCGCCTAGAGCTATGTCCGACACATAGTAGGCATCAGTTGCTATCTGTGGCATGAATAAATTAAGTGAAACATCACTGAAGATAGTCCAGTGATCCTTCTTGCAAATTATTTACAGGTTATAAAGCTTCCTTCTTGCCATGATGAAATGCCTTTCTCTTTCAGCCTTTCCCAAGTATCTTTCCACAGGGCTGGGGCCCACCCTCGTTTAATCACAAGCTCTTAGCCAGCAGAATTGCAGGAGCCACTTAATTGGCCTTCCCCAAAAGTACAATTCAGCCTCTCCAGGTTCCTAAACAGCCAGCCTAAACCAAATCTGATGTTTTCATAATTCTGCTGCTTTACTGACAATATGGAACTAAAAAGAAATCAGAAGTGAGAATTTTGCTCCACCGTTACATCCGCTTCTGGTTTAGATTTTCGCAAAGTCTGAGAAGCTACTCCAGTTAGAAACCCCCTCCCCATCCAACCAACTCTAGGAGAAGGGACCACCTAAACAAATCCTACTGTCACATTTACACATGGCAACATCAGAAATGAGTCCTATAACGAGGAGGAAAAAAAGCATTAAAAGCTCAAAGACAAGGCCTTTCATATGCCAGGAAATAAAAACTTCTTATAACCAATACCCCACTTTGCCCTGCCAAGTTACAGTGCGACTTCTCTGAATTGACTACCCAAGGGACTGTAACAAACTGAGGTTGACATGGAGGAGGTCAATGTTAAGAACTGGGCCAACTACACTGATACGTACATGTGGTGTATGTCTGGTCTATGAAAATTAGGTCACCTTAAGGAGGTGGTCAATGTAGGGAGAAGACTAACTATGGAGGTTCTACTGTATTATCTAACAGATGCACACACCCCCAACAAAGCTTGGAAGGTCTGGTCTTTGCATAAGAGCCATTTAATAGTGATATAACTAAGTTAAATCTATGTCCTTCCACTTAAAGATCCGAGTGACCTTATACAATTTGGCGAACCTCTGAGCCACATTTTTCTTGTCTGTAAATTGGGGATAAGACTGTCTGACTCAGGGTTGTCCTTAAGATTAAATACAATTATGTATGGAATAGTTTTAGCATAATCCCTGACACAGTGTATACCCACAAAAAAATTACTCTGTTGTTTATCAGAAAATTGAAGTAATTTTTTCAATTAATTATATTGAACTTGCCCTTATGCCTACTCTGCCTTAATTATATTGAACTTGCCCTTATGCCTACTATTTGTTGAGGAAGTATTGTAGTCACTACTGTAAAGATGAAGAAACTTGCTAAGAGTCGCCCAAGCAGCAAAACCAAAATCTCAGCTAATCTCTTGATCATACAGCTGCCACTTGCCTGCACCTCTGATGCAAGAACTTGAATAAATTTCCTTTTAGGTCTATTGTGAGATTTTTGTTATCTCCATTGTATTCACCATACAGCAAAACAGATGCCTTGCCCAGTGATTTATATTCAGATACAGTTGCTGCAAATTCGACTCTGCATTTGTGTGTGTGGGTGTATGTAATGGCAGTTCTGCCTGCACAAGCACCCCATGTGAAGAGGAAAAGAACACTAGAAATGCAAACTCAGAGAGCTAATTATGGTCATTTTATCTCAGACAGTGTGTGTCTCTCGCAGTTCTATTCATGTTTTCTTTCTGTGTTCCGTGTCTCTACTTAACGTGTTCAAACAATTCTCTACCTTTGCGCATGTATGGAATATAATTATAATACTTTAACGTCCATGTCCACTAAAAATATCGTGTGTGCTGTTTCTGGGTCAGTTTCTATTGATTGTTTTTTCTCCACGTTATTGAGGTAAAATCCTTCTTCATGAATTGCAAGGTTTTTCTACTCTGGCTATGAGAACATAAACTATTCCCAGCCTTGTGTGAGTCCCAGACTGTACTGTTGGCCTCTTTGAGGTGGTTCTTTCCCCTACCCCAAGAAATTTCCTCACTTAGTATTTAGGTGAAGATTCAAGGAGATTCTGCAAATCTCTGCAGCAGTCTCTGTGGGGGGCAGTGGGAGCATGTCCAAGTGTAGTTCCCTTCTCCTGTCTGCTAGGCACTTTATCTCTAGACTCCCATCTGCACCTCCCCAGCTCTGGGAGACAGCCAAGAACTTCCCAGGTTCTCTCCCCCTGCGCTGTGGCTGGAAGTGAGTCTCTCTGAGGATTCAGCTGGGTACTCATAGGGCTCGCCTCATTGATTACTCTTCTCTTGGGGATCGCTGTTCTGTGTCAGCAATGTCCAATGTCTGAAAGCTACTGTTACATGTATTTTGTTTTACTCCTGTCAGGTGGGAGGATAAATCCAGCCCCTGTTACATCGTCTTAGGTAGCATAAGTGGGACTTCCAAACTACAGTCACTGTAAGAATTTTCAGGCCTAAAGAGGTTAAGTCACTTGCCCCAGTCACCCACTAGATAGTCAAAAGAGTTGGGTCTCTTACCAGCCTCTAACCTGTCTGAGAAGCCCAGCTTTTAACCACTGTATCTACTGCCCTCCTGTGAGCTCAGTGTCAACTTCCATACCTCACTATGAAAAGGCATGCGCTTTGTGAGAGGCATTTGTTTCCTTTGTGTCCTGACCCCTTTGTAGCTTAAATCCAAGTTGAAACCAAAGAGCTCTTCCAGAGAGCTAAAGAGACAGATTCCACAGAAATGGCTCATTACTGGTGGGCTGATGTGACAGCCACATGGTGCTTTGTAAACGTTAAATGCCATTCATGCAGGACTACCATAAACTCGCTTATTCACTCATTCCATAAACATTTATCAAGAGCCTACTCTATGCCAGTTTTGTGCTAAGTGCTGTGTCACAGCATTGAACAAGATAGATACAGAGCTTGCTGTCCGGCAGAGGGAGAACAAATGAATGAGTAAATACATAAGAAAGTTTCAGATGGTGGTGAATGCTGGGCTAAACATAGAGAATGTGTGGACCAACGCATATCCTCAGCACTTGTCTAAAACCCAACCCTAGCATCGACATGTCCACACAGAGACTCCCTCCACCAGTCCTACACTATTAAGAGCTCCCTAATGAGAAGGACTGAGCAGACATGAGACAGGGCACTGAGACAGAGAATGACCAGGAGGGGCTGCTGTAGGTTGGATGATCAGAGATGCTGAGGCCCAGTGACAAGGACAAAATTTCACATCTATGGCAATCTGAAGGAAAGAGCATTTCATGCAGAGGGAACAGCAGATGCAAAGGCTCTATGTGGTACCTTTTTTCCCTCCAGAGCATGTGCAAATGTGTCACATGCATGCACCCACACACCCACTCACACACAAATCTGAAAACTTATAAATATCTTTTATTCCTACGTGCCCAGGCTCCTGAAGACAGTTCTCCTTTATGATAGGAGCCAAAGTGGAATGACAACAGGGATTGGGGTCCCAGCCTCATCCCCTCTGGGGCTCAAGTCTCCTCTTTACTTCTCAAGGTCATTGTGGAAATCAGATGAGATGAACTGTAACCTTGTCCATTGTAGAATATGAGCATAAGTGACTTACTCAGGATACAAATGCCTGCTTTAAGTTTTTACATAGGGAAGCGCTTATAAAAAGTACCTGATTCTCTGATATTGAGAATTTTTAACTGTTTTTCAGAATTAGGAAGAAAAATCTCTTCTGTTTTAGCAAAGAGAAAATGATCATTCTACCTACATTGTGGTTCCTATAGGTGGTGAGAGATTTTCAGTATAATATAAAAATGAAGAGTACAGGCTTGGTTATAAGTTAGCTGACTCTGGCCTGTGTGACCTTGACCAGGTTACCAAACCTCTGACAAAAAATAGGACCTGTCTTACAGGGAGGGAGTCTGGAAGAATCAAGTAGGATAATGAATGCAAAGAGTTAAGTTCTCATTAAGTGATAGCCAAGTGACAGTCTGCAAAGGGAACTTTCATTCTTCAGTCTCTGGGAAAACACTTCCTCTCTGGTATTTCTGCCAAAAATATATTTCACATTCATCATGTGACCAAGACGCTCCTCTGGCTCTTCTCTCACCCTCGTTCAGTCTGGATGGCTGGTGGGATGACTGCACAGTGAGAAAGAGCAGAGTCGACACTGAACAAGCCAACCTGCTCCCAGTGCCCGCACTGGACCTGCCTGGTCTTGGTCCCAGGGGTGTGGGCCTGGCCCACAGACAAACCCCGGCTGGCCTGAAGCACAGGAGGAGGAGTCAGGGCTTGTATTTGCACAGGCTGTCACCAGGGCGACAGGAAAGTCAAGAGGCATGACATTCCTTAAGCTGGTAGAAAATCCCATACCTCCACCCTGTGCACCCAGGTGAGGGAAGCATTCCCACACATCGGTAAGCAGATCCTCAGAGGCCAAAACACTAGTAGAAAATCGGGGGCCAAAATACACAAATATTTTAGATAAACATACACCTTATTCCAAGATGTTTCAAAAGAATTGTTCTTTTCTGAAATGTTCAGGTAATTTGACCAAGGTCTATGTATTGGTTGGCTGGTAGAAATAAAGCCAAAAGTCACGATTCCCAGCTGGTGATGGGGAGGCAAACTGCCTTTCAATGGAGGGACATTGTCGTCATGCCCCGTTCATCATGGAGCTGACTCAGGGTCACCCTCTCGCTGCAAGACAGTGAACAACTGTGCAGTGAAATCTGCAGGACAGGGAACTAATCCCTGGTGACACAGGTACAGAGCCTAAGATTCCCATTTTGTTCTCTCTTTCAGGTAAGTCACAGATGGCCTCAGTCCAAAGAGTGGATGTTTCTGGGACGTTAATGGAGCAAACTGGTAGCAGCTCACCGAGAGTACACTGTCACTCAAATTAGTTTCTCAGAAAGTGCCTTGAAGCAGGCCCTGGAAGGATTGAGGTCAGGACAGGTAAGTTTTATTGGGGAGAACTGGCAGCGGGTGCAGGGTGTGGCTCAGAGAACAGGCCTGAGCAGGTACCCAGGTGGGAGCCAGAAAACATAAAGACACTGGGTGCCAAGAACAAGTCAGAGGGAGGGAGACAGAAAGGGGAGGGAAAGATAAAAAGAGTAATGAAGACCAGCTTCATCTATGGTCCAGAATTTACCTCCTTTTATGCCTAAAAGTTCCCCTGTCAACATAATACCGTAATAACCGTGTGCTCATCTGCTCTCTGTCCTCAGCAGGCATCCTCACACCAAGTACAGCACATCTCAGCAAGGTGCATGGAGCCCCAACTTTAGAAGGAGCCTCATATATATATATTCTTGAGATAGTCTCATTCTGTCACCCTGGGTAGAGTGCTGTGGCATTAGCCTGGCTCACAGCAACCTCAAACTCCTGGGCTCAAGCCATTTTCCTGCCTCAGTCTCCCAAGTATCTGGGACTACAGGTTATTTTTAGTGGAGACAGTCTTGCTCTTGATCAGGCTGTTCTCAAACTCCTGAGCTCAAGTGATCTACCCACTTGGGCCTCCCAGAGTGCTAGGATTACAGGTGTAAGCTGCCTCGCACGGCTTCATGGTATTTTCTTTGTTCAGAATTATGAATAAGTCATAGATGCAGAAAAATATGAAGTATCCAGATTCAGACAGATGGCTATATATCAGCTCTACCTCTAGAAAGGTGTGCAAACATCTGAAACAAGTGTCCAGGTGAGCCTTAGAGTAGGATTTGTCCTTTCCCCATCACTGTGGTCTTCTGAGGCCCCACCATGTTTTTAATAGGTGTAAAATAAATATGTAAAGGTCTCCTAGTATTGTTTTCCCTGCTTCCCATCTGGTTCCTACCGCCAGTCTACACGGAAAGCCTTAGTGAGGCTATTAAAATATGTCAGACCACACTCAAAACCCTTTAACCTGTTCTCCTGGGAAGGAAATCCAAAGCCCATGCTGTGGCCCCCAAAACCACATGTGTTGTGGTTTCACGGACCTCAATTTCTTCCCATCTTCCCTCTCATTGTGCTCCAACCAGACTGGCCTCTGCGTGGTTCTCCAACGCCCCAAGTGCGCTCCTGCCCCAAGTGTGCTCCTGTAGCTCTTGCTATTCTCTCTGCCTGGGATATTCTTGTGTCCCCTCCCCCTGAGAGCTGCGTGGTTCATTCCTTCCCTTTATTTAGGTCTCCGCTCAGTTGACACCACAGCACTACCTCATATAAAACTAGATCAGCCCCAGCCCTACCCTGGCCCTCTCTCTACTCATCCACTCTGCTTTATTTTTCTTCATGGATGATATGTACAGCGTAGCTTCCTCCCTAGCTCATAGCAATTCACAGTGCCTTTCTCACTACATATGCATTTCTTTGTGTATTTGTTTACTTTCTGACTTCCTAAGCGTGCAACCTTGAGGAAAGCAAGATGGGAGCCCCAAGGCCAGCCCACCAGGCTCTGTCGCTACACCAAGGGAGACACAAACACAAGGCACAAACTGACAAAGGCCTGAGCCAGGCTGGTGGCTGCAGACAAAGAAGAAACAAATGGCACAAAGTGTGGAAAGCAAGAAAACTTAAGATTTGGAGACACACTGGAAGGGATGCAAAAGTGAAAGGACGCAGAGAGGTCTGAGGTTTTGAGTCCAGTTGTCTGGAATGCTCCTGTCCAATATGGTGACCAACAGTGACATGTGTCTGTGGGGCGTGTGAAATGTGGTCAGGGCTGGCTCTAGCTCAGCAGTTCCTTCGCCTCTACAGTGAAACTGAAATGTGGGCAGTCTGAATTGAGACATGCTATAAGTGTAAAATACAGTACACACCAGATTCCAAAGACTTGGTAAGAGAAAGAATGCATGTAGAGTATCTCAAAGATTTTAAAACTGTCAATTACATGTTGAAATGTTAACATTTTCAATATACCAAGTTAAATATATTATTGAAATTGATTTCACCTTTTTTTTGTTTTGGAGACAGAGTCTCACTTTGTCATCCTCGGTAGAGTGCCATGGTGTCATAGCTCATGGCAACCTCAGACTTTTGGACTCAAGTGATCCTCTTGCCTCAACCTCCTGAATAGGTAGGACTACAGGTGCCTGCCACAGTGCCTGGCTATTTTTAGAGATGGGGTCTCACTCTTCCTCAGGCTGGTCTTGCACTTCTGAGCTCAGGTGATCTACCCACTCTGGCCTCCCAGAGTGCTGGAATTATAGGTATGAGCCACCGCATCCAGCCTTTTTTATTTTTTTATTTTTGAGGCAGAGTCTCACTCTGTCACCCTGGGTGGAGTGCTGTGGCATCATAGCTCACAGCAACCTTAATCCTCCTGCTTTAGCCTCCCAAGTAGCAGGGACTATAGGCACCCACCACAATACCCAGCTAGTTTTTCTATTTTTAGTAGAGATGGGGTCTTGCTCTTGCTCAGGCTGGTCTTGAACTCCTAAGCTCAGGAAGTCCACCTGTCTCAGCCTCTGTTTCTTTTTTTTAATGTGGCTACTGGAAAATTTGAAATTACATAAGCATCCTGCGCTATGTTGGAGAGGGCTAGTCTAGAATATAAATAGGGTACCCTTTTCAGGGTGAGAAAAAAAAAAAAAAGAAGAGGAAATACTATCATCAGTAACCTACAGGAGGCCAGCAGGAGGCTCTACCCTCTGCTTCCCCAGACATTTAAAATATGGGAAATAAAACTGGTTTCTGGGTATTGGAGTGGGGGATGAATAATCATGTAATGGTTCGAAGCTGAGATATGCAACAGAACCTCAAAAAGCTAAAATAGTGTTCAGTCCAAGAGAATAGACCAGAACCTGCCAGAATATAGTTAGAGTCTGAGAAAAAAAATGCATCAGTCATAGGGGATATTGGTCAGCAGTGGAGTATAGAAAAAAAGGACCTCATCACAGGCGAGCTTGGCCCACTAAAGCAGTCTGTCCAGACTCTCAGTCTGACGCCATTAAGCAGAAGACTCCAATGACTGGAGTGACCATCTAATTTACTGTCCAAACCAAGCCACCGTTGACAGCAAAAGAGGCATTATTAATCACTATGCTAGGACAATAAACCAGGACTGTCCCAAGAAATTAGGGCATGTGGTCACCCGACCTCAACTAATTCATCCCAATTTATTACTCTCATTGTGGCCTTCTGATTATCTCAAATATCTGAGCAAAGACATAAATTCTTTTTTTTTTTTTGAAAGAGATAGTCTCACTCTTTTGCCCAGGCTGCAGTGCCATGGCATCAGCCTAGCTCACAGCAAACTCAAACTCCTGGGTTTAAGCAATTCTCCTGCCTTAGCCTCCCAAGCAGGTGGGTCCATAGGTGCCTGCCATAAATCTGGCTAATTTTTCTATTTTTGGTAGAGATGGATCTCAGTCTTGCTTAAGCTGGTCTTGAACTCCTAAGCTCAAGTGATCCTCCTGCCTTAGCCTCCCAGAGTGCTAGGATTACAGATGTGTGCCACAGTACCCAGCATAGACATACAAACATACATAGTTGTACTAATACAACTATGAAGCTGCTTATAATTGATGTGGGCATTAAATATCAGGTTTATTTTTTTGCCCCAAACCTGTTGTTATTATAATCTAAAAGTACATCTTATGAACAATGACATCTTATAATCAAGGATACAGTGTAATTTGGCTCCCCATGTGGTGTAACTTGAAAGATAACTGACGGGTAAGAGGGTAGAAATGCCCTCTCACCAGGTAACTGATTTCCATTGGAAAATAACAAGTAGATACTCTGGTTTTAAGCAATAGCCTCTTGTGAACTTGGTTAATTTTAATTGGTAATCCAAGACTGAGTCTGACCTACAAGGCCAAAGTCCAGAAACAGAACTGGGGTGAATTTACCAAGGTCATTCTGTCCCATGGATGCCTGTTTGGGAACAGGTCCCAGAGGGCAATACTCAGTGGGCACCACCAAGACCCTCCCCAACTGAAACTGACAGAGGCAGAAAGACAAGGAGTCCAGTTTAGGTCTATCAGTTTAGGTCTATTAGGATTAAAAGGTGAATAAGGCATTAAAATAGAAGAACTTGAATGAGATGCCTAGGGCCACAATCAGAAGAACAAATGACTTTGGTGTGTCCACCACAGCTACAGTTCAGATAAATAACCAGAGGTCAGAAAGGCAGTTAACAAAGACGTTGTAGGAGCATAAAAGTTTTCTCTGTAAGTACCAGATCTCATGGACTAGTGGTGTCTCAGTGTTCCCAGCCTCTTTGAAATAAAGCAATCATTGCAAAAAAAAGTTCTGTGACTAATTAGCCACATCTGCTATTGCCTCAGAAGGGGGCGGAGGCATGGACTCAAAGCACAGTTATATTGGAAGGATTATATTATTAAAGATGTGTTTCTGCAACAAAATAAGCAACAGTACCACCTAAGATGAGAAAAATAGTTGAAAGCAACTTACTTATTTTGTCCAATTGTCTCAAAGTCTTTCACAACAATCCCAAGAGATGATGAGAAGTCCAGGGGGATACCCCTCAAGTCAAACTCCAGTATCTGTCCACAGAAAGGTTATGAAAACAAAAGAGGCTGTTAGAAGGAGCAGAGACTATGATAAGATGCACTGCTACTGAGTGTTGGGGTCATTATTTTTACCAATGACAACCTTTTGATGTTTATAATTCGATGGAAACGATTACAATCTAAACCTTGTGGGAGGAAAAAACAGACTCGAAGGCCTGCAGGCAACTCCTGGCCTCTCATTTCCTAGGTTCTGTGGCTTTACCCGGGTAAAGCCCCTGCCTTATAGTTAGAGAATTGGACTTAATGCCTATCACAACTGCTGCAAGAATAAATGAATGTGTATATGAAATGCCTTCTTCGGGCGGCACCTGTGACTCAAAGGAGTAGGATGCCGGCCCCATATACGGGAGGTGATGGGTTCAAACCTGGCTCTGCAAAAAAAAAAATGCCTTCTTCAATAGTCTTGAATTATTTGTTCTTCTTAGACACATTATTATCAAAGAAGATAAATAACTTAAGAAGACATTTTCTAAAATGCATCAGCCTCTTACTTTAAGTCCCACTGTGGTCAGTGAATAGTGAACTTTCTGAGTCCCCTACTTTAATGCAATAAATTTCTTTCTAACAATAATTACTAAAAAAAAAAATCTACCTAGCACTACTAATGAGTTGAACTGATTAGGAAATGAATACACTAAATAAATTAAATGATGATTTGATCCTCTCTGTAGTGGGCTAGGAATGGAAAGAAGTTTGTCTCAGAGCTCGTGTGAGAGCACACACACCAATCCCAATAGGTTTGGGTTTGGTGTAAGGTATAAAACTGCAGTTTGGAAGTTTACTTGATAAAGATATAAGATGGATGATTTCTTGTGGAGAACATGCTAGTTCACATGACAACATATTTACTCTGTCACCTGTCACATGACTTGAGCTCAAATAAAAAGAGATATGTTAGGATGATTAAAAACTCTGAAGCAGTAAACACATAAACACAGATGGCTTTTTGTTTTGAGACAGGCTCAAGTACAGTGGTGTCGTCATAGCTCACTGCAGTCTCAAATTCCAAGGTTAATGTAATCATCCTGCCTCAGTTTCCAGGGTAGCTGGAATTATACGAGCCCATCACAATGTCCTGCTAGTTTTTCTATTTTCAGTAGAGATGGCTCTTGCTCAAGCTAGTCTCAAATTCCTGAGCTCAAGAGATCCTCCCGCCTTGGCCTCCCAGAGTGCTTGGATTGCAGGCCTGAGCCACCGTACCTGGCCAATGTATTTTTTACTTGCTTTATCCTTGGAGCTCTGTGCCAGGTCTAGGAATCTACAGTGACTGCCCAGAGGAGCAGGCATGGAGCTTGCTCTCATACAGCTTGGCATCCCGCATGGTTGTGTTCTGGGTTCCAGGGAAACTACAGAGAAGTGGACTTCTCTCTCAATCTGCCTGAGACCAGCAGGGGATTTTCAAGAAGGCTATTAAGCTTTTTCTCCTCACCTCATTCAAGGAGAAAGATTCTATCTTTGTAGAGACAAATCTCAATTAGATTCCTCTCTGTTTGTGAGATGAAATGATTAGCAGTGGGAGGAGGGGGAGCTTTCATGGCCTAGTGACTTGGTGAAAATAACAAAGACTTTATCATTGCTCTTATCCTGGGAGGTTTGACCTGGTTTTTAAAAAACCCAATGGGGCTGATCACCAACTTCTAAAAACTTAGGGTTTGATGCATGATTGGAGAGTAATTTTAAAAAGTTAGTCAGAGTAGGAAAATCCTCTTCAGTAAAAAGAATTAAATGTTTAACCTATTTGTGAAAATATTAAACACCAAACTGCTTATAAAATAGATATAAAATCAACAATTGGGGGAGGTAAAAAAATCTATATTACATCTCTTCAGCAGGATATTACACGGTCATTAAAACTACTTTTGAATACAATGATATGGGCATATAAAGATATAGTAGTAACAAAAATTAGGAGAGGAAATTATATTTATTATATGATACTAGTTTGTATTTCAGACTCATATTTTATTAAAATATCCATTCAGTAAACACTTATTGATATATCACAGATATTAACAGTAGTGGTTTCTAGAGAGTGAAACCAAAGTTACTTACTTAACGCTTACCTAAAGTTTTCAAATATTTCTATGTTAAGTATACTGGCCATTACTTTTCTCGACATATAAATAATAAATGTCATTACTCAGCTAAGTGTACAAAGTCTCATGATACTTTCTTATGAGTCCTGCAAATCTGTTTATAATGATGGCTCTTTCCTTCTGACACTCTGGAGATGATCTAATCTCATCCCTTGCTCTACAGATGTGCCCCACATAGGCAGCATAAGAGGACCAAGGCCACAGCAAGCTTGAAGCTGTGCCAGGCCTGCCTTGCTACACATCACCTTACAGGAGATGGTCATTAGTGTGTTACATCTTCTTGAATTGCTCTGCTCTCCTGGTGGGCATAAAGGGAGCGATGGATGAGGTAGGGTAAACTATAAACATTCTCCTTCTCAAGAGAAGAGTTAACCTCTGACCCCAAGATAAGGCAATCAGATATAGCTTATCCATTAAAACAAAGTTGGAGAAACAATGAAGTTACCTCATTCCAGACAGGGTTGAGTTCGTTATCAACTTTCTTTGTTTTCTTTTTCTCATCTGCAAATAAAAAATAAATAAGAGATATCAATCAATCAGAAATAAGAGAATGTACCATTCATTTGTTCATTCAAAGAACATTATCTGCAGGCCATCTAAGTGCCCGTATTTCCCCATGGAAAAGCCTAGGAGGGGGGCTTCCTGAATCCAAGTTTTCCAAACTGAACGAGTTTTTGGCCCTCAACATTTTCCTTTCCACCCCCAAGTCTACAAAGAGTTAAGGGATCAAAGATTTGAAATCATGGGACAACTGTGATGTTTCGCCCTGTCTCACCAAGGTTCCTCGGGACGTCTGCGTCCCCAGCTTGCTCCAGAAAGCTGATCTTTGAGGTGCTGGCATCACCATTCTATAGACAAGAATACTGAAGCTCAGAGAAGTAAAAAAATGTGTCTGAACTCACACCTGGCAGTGGTGCCCTGATTTAAACTTGAAATTTCCGCTCTGAAGCCCACGCTGCCTGTGAGTGTGATGAGACCCGCAACACAGCATAAAGATTAAGCTGGAATCCCTCTCACAGGCCTTGGTACAAAGTGATTGGGGGCTGAACACATTCTAGGACCGCGGAGAGCTGGGGGTTTCCTCTCCTTCAGGCCCACCTTTTCTGAAGACATGAGGTCTTTCCACTCAGTATCTGAGCCTGGACAGCACACCTACCTAGATGAGCACATACGTAACCCAGCTGGCGCTGACAGTTTCCTTGGAGCAAAGTCCAAAGACCAGTGTTCCCTTGGGTTCCCAATTTCCCAAATGCTTACCAAAATAAAAGTACAGAATGATTTGTAATCTCCTTTAAAACCTTGGGAGTTAGCTTGGCACCTGTGGCTCAAGCGGCTAAGGTGCCACCCACATACACCTAAGGTGGCAGGTTCAAATCCCCAGCCCGGGCCCACCAAACAACAATGATGGCTGCAACCAAAAAAATGGCCAGGCGTTGTGGCGGGTGCCTGTAGTCCCAGCTACTTGGGAGGCTGAGGCAGGAGACT
>NW_003852403.1:38587105-38604158 GCF_000181295.1 Otolemur garnettii
GCCACAACGCCCGGCTATTTTTTGGTTGCAGCCGTCATTGTTGTTTGGCGGGTCCGGGCTGGGGATTCGAACCCACCACCCTAGGTGTACGTGGCTGGCGCCTTAGCCAGTTGAGCTATAGGCGCTGAGCCCAGGCTGTGCTTTCTACTGCAGCGTCTCTAACAATCCTCCAAGTCAAACATTGTCTTATCCATTTTACAGACAATAAAATGAAGAGAGGCTAGTTAACCTTCAAAGATCACACCAATAATAAGGAAACAGAGCCAGATTTTGAACCTAATTCCCTCTGCTTCCAAAACCTGAGTGTGTTTGCTACCACACTACAGTGAGTCCCAGGAAGCTGGCAGAAACGCTGGCTCAGGAAGA
Source organism: Otolemur garnettii (assembly GCF_000181295.1). NCBI lineage: Eukaryota > Metazoa > Chordata > Mammalia > Primates > Galagidae > Otolemur > Otolemur garnettii. The sequence goes on from NW_003852403.1 coordinate 38,587,472, forward strand.
CCCTTCAACGTAGTATGTGTGATAAGCTTGGCATCTGAGGCAATGTCCCACAAGGGAGTCCAGGGTCAGGTTTCAGGGTATCCTGAAACTCTCTAAGATCATTTGTTATAATACTCAGAATATATCTGTGAGTGTCTCTGGGGTAAAGAACTTATTGTTTTCACCAAATTCTCAAATGAACTGAGGAATCCCTGCATTAAACAAGCATAAAATGGCACCCCTCTTCTCCTGCCACCTCACCACTACCCCTGTTGCTGTAACCAGGACTTGATGAGTGCGAACTGAGTCCTGAAGGAGTAGATATGAACCCCGAGACCGTGGCAGACCTTCGAGAGAGAAGAGGGGCAAGTCCAAGAAGTCCCAACAAGAAGGCAGCAAGTACTTTACAGAAACTGGGCACTAGGGCTTGGGGTAGGCGGGATATGGGTTACTGAGGACGGTATCGAAGCAAAATTCAGTCTCTAAATCCCTCAGACTCTAATCAGGGAACCAAGGCAGGGACAGGTGCTCCAGGGAGGCTGTAGGAGAAGCCAGCACTTGTTAGTTGACATGGGTCACAAGCCCGGTTATTGACCTAGGAAACAAGCATGAGGAGGACACACGTGGGGCTATCTTGATGCCAAGCCTGGAGCTACTGACCCTCTCCACAACCCAGAGAGACAGGATTGTTCCAGAGTCAGCAACTGGGGAGCACAAAAAGCTTCACTTGTTCATTCATTCATTCATTCACAAAGATTTATATGCACCCACTGTGTGCCTATAACAGGAAACAGAAGAGTGCAAGATAGTTCCACTCTTAAAGGTTCTACAAATGTAGGTTATGGGCTACGGAACTGCATAAATCTTATATGTGTTTCCACCAAATAGCAAAAAGCCCCTCCATGCTCTTGCCTGCTTCATTCTCATCCCGGAGTTCCTTCTCCAGGAACATAAGGGAGAACAATGGAAATGATGACCAAGGGGCCAGCTCAGGCTCACACAGCTCAGCTCGCAGAAAGGCTTCACTAAGTAAGTTCTTCCACAAACGGTAATCAACTCCTTCCTTCTTCTAACCAACAAATATTTTTGAAATAGCACTTGCCAGGTACTGAGCTGGGCACTGTAGGAGATATAAAAATACCCTAGATGTGGTTTCTGCCCTCAGGTGCTCTACAAGGAGGTAGTTGTGCTCCCATAGGTGACTACAGTAATATAAAAAGAAAGACTTCAGGCTTGATGAGGGGGCTGAGGCATGTAATCCCAGCACTTTGGGAGGGTGAGTCAGAAGGATTGCTTGAGGCCAGGAGTTCAAGGCCAGCCTAGACAACATAGTGAGACCCCTGTCTCTACAAAAAATTTTAAAAATTAGGCTAGCATTGTAGTGCTAGGAGGTAGTACTCAGGAAGCAAGAGGATTGCTTGAGCCCAGGTCAAGAATGTAAGGTTTCAATGAGTGATGATTATGCCACTGCACTCTAGCCTGGGTGACAGAGGAAGGGAAGGGAAGGGGAAGGAAGGGGAGGGGAGGGGAAAGGGAGAGAGGAGGGAAGGGGAAAGGAGGAGAAAAGAAAAGAAAAAGGGGGCAGCACCTGTGGCTCAAGGAGTAGGGCTCCGGCCCCATATACTCAGGGTGGTGGGTTCAAACCCAGCCTCGGCCAAAAACTGAATAAAAAGAAAAGAAAAGAAATTCAGTTGCTATCAAAGAGATACATATGTAAATGCAAATTCAGAGGGGAAAGAAAGTGACTACAGTCTGTGTGAACCAGGTAAGGCCTCAGAGAGGAAGCAGAGGCTGAGCTAGAAACTGAAGGACAAGGAGGGATTGAACATGGGGGGGGAGCCATGGAGGAGGGGAGAATCGGTGCTGTCTCAGACCCCTCACGGCCTATTGGCCAGAACCAAGGGACGTGCAAGGGACAGCGGGCAGGCGTGCTGTGTGGGACAGTGGCTGTCACACTGTGAAGACTTGACCAGCTTCACTTGGCTGATAATAAGCACTTAAGGGAAGGGAATTTAGAAACTGAACTTTATACCTTTAAAAACTTCATAATCCAGGGTGGCGCCTGTGGCTCAAAAGGGTAGGGCGCCGGCCCCATATGCTGGAGATGGCAGGTTCAAACCAAGCCCTGGCCCAAAAAAAGCAAATAAAAAAAAGATACATATATGATAAAAAAAAAAAAAAAAAGAACTTCATAAGCCAATGAAAAACCAAGTCGTCTAGCACCCTCCCAATACGTACGCCTGACCACATGATGCTCTTGACCACAGACCAGGTGGAGCTGCTCAGCTGGAACTTCTTGCAGCTCGGGGCATTTGGTGCAGGGTGCCGATGTCACAGTGCAGGCCAGGAGGCACTGCTAAGCCCTTTACATGCATCATTTCATTCAATCCTCCTGGAAAGCACCACTGTTATCCTCAGTTTGCAGACAAGCCAAGAGATCCCAGAAAGGTTTGGTAATTCTCTGGGATCACAGAGCTAGGAAGAAGTCTCTAACCAGGGCTGGCGTAGCATTTAACCACTACACTCTCCTATCTCCCGTCTAATAAAGAAAAATTAAGCAGCTGCCGTTAGCTCCTACCCTCCTAGAGAAACACACCTTAGTCTCTTCCAAGAAAGACACTCTGATTTTTATCAAAATGTGTGCGTATATTCCATTTTATCAAAAACCTATGCTCTCACTTAACCATGTCAGGCAAAAAAAAAAAAAAGTAGATAAATTCTTTTCTTATCAGTAGCCACAGAGTCGCACATTAATATTATTCAATTTTCAATTCTACTCCTTTTTTTAAAAGAAGGTCAGAGTTACAGGCACTAAACAGGAAACTCCCTCTCCTTTCTCCACATCACCTGCCCTCCCTTCCCCTGCCTGGCTCTAAGTTTATTAAGATAACTGTTTCTTCCTATGGAGAGAAATTAAATACTTTCAACCCAGAACATAACAAGTGCCTCAAATGCAGAGCACACTGTGGCCCATGGCTCAAGGCATTCATTCTTTGGGACGTTTCCTGTTTTCTGATTAGCTACGCCTGCTTCTGGGTCAGTTCTGTGAAGGTCACGGCTGCAGTAATTACCCAAATGCCAGTCAACCAACAATGTTTCCCCCCCAAACTGCACAAACCTCCCCATCTCTTACTCAGAACAATTTCCCCTGCTGTTCACCTGCCAAACAGTGTGTTGGACCCTTATTGAAGAGGCCTAATGGTGTGTTGGATCATTATTGAAAAGACACCGGGACCCCTGAGACTAGCTTGCTACATACTTGTGCAAGTGGCCAGCTGCAGTGGTTCATTTTAGCTGTCAAGTTGGCTGGGCTGTGGTGCCCAGCTGTTTGGTCAAACACTAGCCTGGATGTTGCGGTCAAGGTATTTTATAGACCTGATTAACATTTATGATCAGTTAACTCTACGCAAATTAACCTCCATAATGCATATGGCCTCAGCCAAAGAGTTGAAGGTCTTAAGAGACAAAACGGAGGTTTCCCAAAAAAAGAAATTCTGCTTTAAAACTGTAACATAAAAACCCTACCCAAGGCTCAGTGCCTGTAGCACAATGGTTATGGCACCAGCCACATGCACCGAGGCTGGCGGGTTTGAGCCCAGCCTGGGCTAGCTAAAAAACACTGACAATTGCAACAAGGAAATAGCTGGGTGTTGTGGCTATTTAAAACAAAAAAAACCTACCCAAGTTTCCAGCCTGTTGGCCTGCCCTACAGATTTTGGACTTAAGACCATAACAATTAACTCTTACCTGATTTTCTAGCCTACCAGCCTATCCCACAAATTTCATACTTGCCAGCCCCTACAATTGTGTGAGCCAGTTCCGTAAATCTTCCCCTCTCTCCCTCAATCCCTGCTGATCCCATTTCTGTGGAGAACCCTGACTAATCTAACCAGTAACCTCAGGTGCCCATGAAAGCAATAACACATACAACAGTAACTTATTTTATTTTGAGACAGAGTCTCACTTTGTCACCCTTGGTAGAGTGCTATAGCGTCACAGTTCACAGCAACCTCCAACTCTTGGGCTTAAGCAATTCTCTTGCCTCAGCCTCCCAAGGAACTGGGACTACAGGCACCTGCCTCAACACCCGGCTATTTTTTGTTGCTGTTGTCATTATTGTTTAGGTGGCCTGAGCTAGGTTCGAACCCGCCAGCCTCCGTGTATGTGGCTGGCACTGTAACCACTGTGCTATGGGTGCCAAGCCCTTAATTTAAATGCTTCCAAATACACACCGTCTTAATGACCCTAATAATCCTGCAGGAAAATGACAGATATTGGGCCTGCACTTCTGACTAGACTTTGCAGACTTTTGAATCAGTGAATTAATTCTCTATTACTTTGGGCTGTCATCTTGGGAAAACATGAGGCTCAGCCAGCGAGCTCAGGGTCCTTCATGTAAACTGATGAATTCAGATGAGATCATCTCAAAGTTTTCCTCCAAGTCAAGTACATGAGCCTTGCTAAGTGCCTCCAAATCCTGCATGGTTACATTGCTGTGTCTTATGGCCTCAGGAAAAGGGGGGGTGCCCCAAGAAATTCAGCTCTAGATCAACACTATCTCCAGGTTCAGCCACAAGTCTACACTTGACCTCCCATTCAAAAGTACTTCATCTGTTCTGGTTCTCTGAGTCATGGCTCCTCTCTTCTGAGAAATCAGCAGTCACATACAAATTCACTCATGATTTTGCCTAAAATTTCACAGAGCCCTGAAACCCACCCATACACGGCTAACATCTATTAAGTGCTCTGAACTAGTTAGTTACTGTTCCCAGTGCTTCCCATGGATTCTCCCACTTCATTGTCACAACAACCCTAAGAGGTAAATTCTATTATGAGACACAGACAGGTTAAGCAACTTCTTAGATTGTCAGATTCATAGCATGCAAATATCTTTATCGTAGAGGTCACACAACTAGTAAATGATGGAAATGAGATTCAAATCCTGGCGGACGAAGACACAACAGTTTCCAAAGTTAGATTGAGAGTGACTCTTTAAATGCTGGGAGTTTCATTTTTTTTTTTTTTTTAAGAGACGGAGTCTCACTGTCACCCAGGCTGGAGTGCAAAGGAGCAATCATAGCTTACTGCAGCCCCAAACTCCTAGGCTCAAGCGATCTTTCCCTCTCAGCCTCTTGAGCAGCTACACATGTACCGCTATTAATTTTTTTTTTTTTAAAGATAAGGTCTTGCTATATTGCCCAGGCTGGACTCAAAATCCTGGCCTCAAGAGATCATCCCACCTCAACCTCCCAAAATGGTGGGATTACAGGCATGAGCCATCATGTCCAGGCTGGTACTATATTTTATTAATATTGTTATTCCCTAATCAAGCTAAATCTACACAGATAAGCAACTAAAGCATATAGCTGCCCTTCAGAATGGGAGAAGATATTTGCATGCTATGAATCTGACAAGGGGCTGATAACTAGAATTTACAGAGAACTCAAGCTAATCAACAAGAAAAGAGCAAACAATCCCATTTATAAATGAGCAAGAGACTTGAACAGAACCTTCTCTGAAGAAGACAGACAAAGGTCAACAAACACATGAAAAAAATGCTCATTATCCCTAATCATCAGAGAAAGGCAGATCAAAACCACCCTGAGATATCACCTAACCACAGGGAGAATAGGCCACATCACAGAGTCCCAGAGCTGCAGATGCTGGTGTGGACGTGGAGAGAAGGGAACACATTTATATTGCCAGTGGGAATGAAAACTAATACAGCCTTTATGGAAAGAAGTATGGGGAGTCCTCAAAGAGCTACAAGTAGACCTTCCATCTGATTCTGCAATTCCATCACTAGGTATCTATCCAGAAGAAAGAAAAAATCATTTTAGCATGAAGATATTTGCACTAGAATGTTCATCACAGTTCATTTCACGATTGCCAGGATGTAGAATCAACCCAAGTGCCCATGAACCCATGAATGGATTAATAAACTGGTATATGTATACCAGGCATCCTCAAACTACAGCCTGCAGGCCACATGCGGCCCTCCTAGGACGTTTATCCAGCCTGCTGGGTGTTTTTGCCACCACTGCCTATCCTGCCGACTAGTCCCAGGGCCCGCAGTCCGGCCCTCCAATGGTCTGAGGGACAGTGAACTGGCCTCCTGTTTAAAAAGTTTGAGGACACCTGACATACCATGGAAGATTATTCAGCTATAAAAAAGATGGAGACTTTACATCTTTTGTATTAACCTGGATGGAGCTGAAGAATTTCTAGATAAAGAAATACAGAATGGAAGAGCAAATATCTAATGTATTCAATACTAATATGAAATCAATAGATAAGCAACTACAGGCCCACCTGAGAGAAACACAATTACTTTCAATTGTGGGGGGTAGGGAGGGAAGGAGGGAGACGGGTAAGCTCTCACTGAATGGACACAATGTAAAGGTATACAGCACATCCCCTGGGTGAAGAGCTCAGCTACAACTTGAACTTTACCTAACAAACCCAAACAATGTAACATTAATTATTTGTACCCTCAAATTAATCTGAAATAAATTTTTAAAATGTATATTGTTATTCCCGCCTCAGAGTGCTTAATACATAGTAATTTCTCTATGATTTGAGTGAAGTACTTGTAAATTTATCTAAGTATCATTACTAGGGTTGTACAAAGTGCTTTGCACAGAGCCTAGCACACAGTAAGCTCTAAACAAACAAGAGTTATTAGACATTTCTTATTACAGCACCAGGGCAGCCCCCTTGCATGCCCCGAGGGATTCCCAGGCTGTGGAGGCCTGAAGGGCAGGGCCTGAGCAAGTGCCCAGTGAGGCTGGGGACAGCCCTGGTGGAATAATTCTCTCACATAGTTCCATTCCAGCCTCGGAGACCCACTGGGGGGCAGCTACGGGCAGTGACTACTCCTCACTGACAGCCTGGCAGCTACTAAGACTGAGGCAACTTCTGCAGGAACCAGGGGGCAGAGAAGTTGCTGGCAAGGGCCAGCAGGAAACCCCTGAGCCCTCAGGACTTGAGAGGTACCTGGGGATGCACAGAGACACATGGCTTGCCAGGTCAACCTCTCTAAAGTAGTCCCTCAGAATTTTTTCTTTCCAACCCTGCGTGCCACCACTCTGCGAGGATGTTGCCAAATGGATTCTAGGAGAAAGGAATTTTGGCCAAGTGGCAACTGTAATACAAAGCAAGGCTGTTTGGTAGTTTCTGACGCAGTCACTGCATCACTGATAAGCAGGAATGCCCAGAAAAAAGGGCAGGATGGGTGACTGCTCCCCATTCTGCACCCAGTGCCCCACTGGCCTCTGGAAATGCCCTATACCAGCTCTTGAATCAAACCCAAATCATCTAAGGGAACTGCAGTGACAGCCAGTTCATTTGAACAACTCAGACAGAATCTACCTCCTAAAAGTTGATGCTGGATTTTGGTCATGTTCCAGCTCCACTAACTGCCAGGGCTGCTGGGGGAGGGTGGCCCAGGCTCCTGAATTGACTGCATTGGTGTTTATTTTGTGTGTGAGAATTCACTCTGTGCACAGCACATTAAACACATTCACATCTCTCCCTTATGAGGAGGGTATTAGGATCCCCATTTTACAGATGAGGAAACTGAGCATCCATGATGTTCACTGACTTGCCCAAGACCACAGAGCCAGCAAGCTGAGCTTCAGCCTCAAGTCAGCCTTATTTCCAAACCTGTGCTCTTAACTTCCACCCCAGTCCCAGGGTGCTAGTGACCTGCCACTTTTTACTCCAACTCACTGTTGCTAAACTTCTTCATATCTGATACCCAGGAATAAGAGCTTCCATATATAGGGCGTCACATGTGCCAAGTACTCTTCTGAGGTCTTTGTAGATGTTACCTACTATTAGTATCCTTATTTTGAGGCATAATAAAGTTAAGTTGCTTGTCTAGGATCACCTGCCAGTAAGATACAAAGTCAGAATTTGAATGTGGGTGTTTTGGTTCCTAAACCTCATAACCTCTCCGGCTTCTGACTGGCATGTTTCTGAGACATAATTTGCTCGGGGATTAATTAATGTGGGTATTCAGCAAATTCACAAGGAACCCAATTAGGGAAATGGAGCCTACAGGGTCTCCCAAGGTCCTAGTTTCTTCTTGAAGGAGGAAAGATAAAAAAGCCCTCCTGGCAGAGTTTCATTAGGGATGAAATGACAAAGAAAAGGTGCCCAGGACACAGAGGCATTGCTAGAATGTGTTGGGTTAGAATCATCAACTGCTACCCTCAGGCCAGCACTCAGAGGATCCAGCTCTCTGCCCTCCCTGTCTCCAGGAAATAGCATCCATCCAGAGGAAATGAAATAGTCACATAAAGGGCTTTGATGCAGGTGCAGTGGCTCACACCTATAATCTTAGCAATCTGGGAGGCTGAGGCAGGAGGATCTGCTGGAGCTCAGGAGTTCAAGACTAGCCTGAACAAAAGCAAGACTTCATCTCTACTATAAATAGGAAAATTAGCCAGGCCTGGTGATGTGCGCCTGCAGTTCCAGCTACTCAGGAGGCTGAGATTGGAGGATCACTAGAGCCCAAAAGTTCAAGGAACCAGTGTGCTAAGATGATGCTACTACACTCTACCCAGGGCCACAGCGCGAGACCCTGTCTCTCAAAAGAAAGAGGTTTAAAAACAAAAGCAAAACTCTGAGTCAAAAATCTTGATAATTGGATCCTATCCTTCCCAGGCAAAAACTTCCAGGGAAATTTACCCTCAGCTCCAGACCCTCGTGTCCCACAGTTAATCTCTTTACATGGGATGTTTGCCTTTGCAGTAGTTTTAATCCATTTTGCTCAGCTTTCCTTCTGATATTGTAAATGTTTTTAACCTCTAGGGTCTTTATGGAACTGGACTGGCTGTTTGCTGCAGTTCTGAGGGAAAGTTGGGAGTCAGAGTGTCTGTGGCTGTTATTTGTCAGTGGGGCTTGGGACAGAGACAGAGGTGGAATTAAAGCAAGAGAGAGACCAAGCACAAAGAAAACCAGCCATGCCCTAAGCAGCAGGAGAGCCCCTGGGACCAAGTGTCAAGACCCAGGTTCTAGTCCTTCTTTGCCTTTTCCTGACTACACAACTTTGCTCTATCTCTTCATCATTGAGTCTCAACATGCTTATCTGCAAAATGGATATAAACATCTGCCTTCAACATGGGTCTCCCAGTGTTATAGAGAACAAAGGGCTTTCTATACTCTAAGTGCCCTGGGACAGGCCCTTTCTCAAGGGTATGTCACACAGGAGAAGGGATCACAATGGGTCTTGCACCCTGGGGTAAACTGGAGGACATTTGGAGCCCCAGACAAAGCCTCTGAGGACAGAGGTGTCCAGGCCATAGGCACTAGTGCCCCAGGCCCTGTTATGATCTGACTAGATGTTCCCAGGACTGGCTTTGCCCAAGAAAAAGTATAATGAGTAGGAGATGGAAGCTGGATTGCCAGCCACATGGGATCTCAGCCTTGAGTTAATGCGTATGACCACAGGATGGGCCAAGTGCAGAGGTGGCCAGGACCAAGCACTCAGTGCTGCATAGGGACAATAGAGAGGTTTGTTTGTGTCCCAATCTGCCTACAACCTACAATGGGACCTTTACTTATATTGGTGAGAAAATAAATGAGTAAATTAAAATTAAATAATACAGGTGAAGCGCTTAGCATAGTGCTTAACAGCTGGTAAACTTGAAGCATCAGTATAATGTGTTGATGATGGTTCCAGGGGTTTAAACTCATTGCACTCTTTTGGGTTGTTTTTTTTTTTGAGACAGTCTCACTCTGTCACCCTCGATGGAGTGCCATGGCATCATCATAGCTCACAACAACCTCAAACTCTTGAGCTCAAATGATCCTCTTGATTCAGCCTCTTGAGTAGCTGGGACTATAGGCACCCGCCATAATGCCCAGCTAGTTTTTCTATTTTAGTAGAGATGGGGGTCTCACTCTTGCTCAGTCTGGTCTTGAACTCCTGAGCTCAGCAATAAACTTGCCTTGATGTCTTAGAGTGCCAGGATTACAGGCATGAGCCACCATGCCAGCCTCACTGCACTCTTAATTCACCAAACTCCAGCGCACTTTCACAGCTTGGGCTATAAAATGCTTGCAGGCAGGGCCAGGCTTGTCCTCCACCCCACACACAGAGCGGGGCATGCTGCCTGGCAGTGTGTGTTCCTGGTCAATGCTTATTGAATGGATCCGTGTTTGGAAGGAGGCAGCAACAGCAGCAAAAAGATGGAGGAGAGAGGCAGCGAGTGTCCAGGCAGTGAAGTCAGACAGTAAGGAGAGGTAGGCAAAAATATAATTTTTATTTTAGTTATTAAAAGGGAGACAGGGAAAGGATTTTTTTTCAATCTATCAGCTGTGCTATTGGGATGAAAAAGTTGCTGAAGGTAATAAACCAGCTTGCAGAAGTGCAATGAAGTGCAGCCCCACCCTGCCAGTCAAACATTAGGGTTTTGATACTTTCCATATAATAAGTTAGAGTTTTAGTCTCCACTAACAAAAGATGGCTCATACTTGATTATCAAGGAACTGACTCACTGCTAAGCTATGTCACCTCTGAGCCTGAGTCACAGCATGTCATAAAGGCTTTCCTTACCCTCACCTCAGGGTCAACTCACCTCAGGAGGGTTGTTTCTTTTTTCTTTTAAAAAGTTTTTGTGATCTGGGTTCGCTTTTTTCCTCTTTCAGACTGGATGCGAATGACCACAACACACCAAGCAACTCAATCTGTTCGGACGGGGGTGGCAGTAGGCACAGGTTGTGGGCTGTGTCCCCATCCATGCTGAGCTCAAGGCATATGCCTGGGCATTGGAATCCTGCTAAATCCTCACCTGTCTCTGTCTCAGCTTCCTCGCAGGAAAAATGAAGATAATGATAATAATACCCACTCCCTTAAAATGAAATGGGGATTAGGACAGCCCACACAGGTGTAGGCACAATGTAAGAGTTTAGTAAATGGTGGTGGTGGTAGTTGCTATTTATTGCTCAGGCTGCTCACCCCTGCCCAGTGCTGCAGAAGACTGAAGCAGCAATGAACATTTCAAAGCGCTTTCTTTGAGCTTTCATTGTATTTATGCTGATCCTCATAATAATGCTCCAAGGTAGGGACAATTATCCTCTCTATTTTATAGACGAGGTAGCCAAGGTACAGTCATGGGCCACAGAACAATGTCTGGATGGACTGCACATACCATGGTGGTTCCATAGATTACAATATCACAGTCTGCCTGTTCAGATACATAAATACTGTTGTGGCTCATCTGCCTACAGTATTCAGTGCAGTCACCTGCTAGGGGCTAGTAGCCTAAGAGCAACAAGCCATGACCCCACAGCCTACGTGTGTGTAGGCCGCATCATGTAGGTTTATGTGAGTGCACTCTGCGATGTTTGCACAAGGATGAACTAGTCTGATGAGGCATTTCTCAGAACGCAGCCCTGTGGGTAAATGACACATAACCGTACAGAAAAGCAGGACTCATTTTTGTGGCTACCTGCACCATCCAATACAGTCGTCAGTAACCATGTGTGCTTATGTACGTTTACATTAACTAAAGTCAATATTAAAATTTCAATTTCTCAGTCATAGAAGACACATTTCGGCAATCGGTATCCATGTGTGGATACTGTCACACTAGACAGGGCGGATCTTGAATATTTCCATTTTCACAGAAACTTCTGTTGGACAGTGCTGCTTTAAATAACCTAGCACACAGTAAGCTCACAAATAAATGATTGGCAAATGAAGTAAAACAAATTAGTAAAAGTTTGTTTTAAGCCAGGGGTGGTGGCTCATGCCTGTAATCCTAGCACTCTGGGAGGCTGAGGAGGGCGGATTGCTTGAGGTCAGAGTTCAAGACCAACCTAAGCAATAGCAAGACCCCGTCTCTAAAAAATACTTGGGCATAGTGGTGGGCACCTGTAGTCCCAGCCACTTGGAAGGCTGAGGCAAGAAAATCACTTGAGCCCAAGAGTTTGAGGTTGCTATGATCTATGACACCACAGCACTCTACCAGGGGCAACAACATGAGACTCTGTTCCCTACCCCACCCCCCAAAAATAATCTGCCCTGCCCATACCCACCAGGCAAATACTCCGTCTGGGAAGAACAGTCTGATGTCACGTTTCCAGCAGAACGTGAGGAAAGACGGCCACATTAGCCTGCCTAGGGTGGTTTTCTTATTAACTTACCTCAATTGTTCGGCTTCCTTAGTATCTTCCATCGTTAGTTTCTTCCTTCAGATTCCAGCCCTGGAATGAGCTTCTTCTGCATTTGCCTGAACTAGTAAAATTTCTGACTAGTCTCCCTGACTAGTGCTAATCTATTATTCCCATTGCTTCCTAGCAGCTCACCACTGGTTTTTTAGCAAAGCACAAGCCTAGTCATGCCAGATTACTCCTCTGTCCCCATCACCACAGATGCCCACGGCTCCCTGGTCCTTTTGTGCTGTCCCAAAGCCTGGAATGTCTTTCTTCCTATTATTTCTGTTGAATTTCCATTCATCCCTTAAGACCAAGTCAAACAACAATTTCTCTACAGAGCTTTTCATTTGTTCATTCATTTTTTAATTGAAATTTTTGAATGTCTATAATGGTTTATATCTCATACTTGTGTTCTTACTACAGTAGATCCTCCATAGTTGGCTGCCTCTCCATTGACCACCTCCTTAAGTTGACCTAATTTTCATAAACTGGCCATGCACCACACATACATATCAGTGTACATATCAATAGGCCTAGTTCCTTATGTTGACCAGATAGTTACAGACCTTTGGGTGGTCAACTTACAGAGGTTCTACTGTAATTGGCCCTCTAGGCCTCAAAGACCTCCTATGTGTAGTTTTCTAGCCTTGGTTCTTGACACATCTGATACACTGTAAGATTCCAAGTAACTGTTATCAAATAAAGAAGGAAATTTATGGATTCCCATATGCAGGATCATACGTTTATTCATTTAATCCTTAAATAACCCTGCAAAGTAGGAGGTATAATTTAGAACACTGAAGCTGGCTGGGCTCATTGGCTCACGCCTGTAATCCTTACACTCTGAGAGGCCAAGACAGGCTAGTTGTTTGAGCTCAGGAGATTGAGACCAGCCCGAGCAAGATCGAGACCCCCATGTCTACTGAAAATAGATTAGCCAGGCATCATGGCAGGCTCCTGTAGTCCCAGATACCTAAGAGTTTGAGGTTGCTATGAGTTATGATGACACCATGGTACTCAACCCCAGGGCAACAGAGTGAGACTCTGTCTCAAAAAGAAAAAAAGAACACGAAATTGAAGATTTTATTTGCTCATGAGCAATTAAGAAGAAAGGGATGGTGATCTGGATTCTCATCCAGGCATCCCTGGCCCTAAAGGCCAGTATCTTTGCAGCCTACTGCCCAGTAAGAAGTTAGCTGAAAAGCTTAAGGTGCCAGATGTTCACAGATACTTCTGAATGAGAACTGTACCCAGACCTGCCCAAGCCATACCACTGTTCAATAGAACAGCTGTTCGAGAGAAATTACACAGTGGGTAAGGTGCCAGTGCCATATCATGGCATTCTAAGTATGTGTGTTATAGATCACATATGAATTCTCAACGTAACTGGCACCTTCACATTCTCTTTGCCAAGAACAAGAATGCATGAAGTCTAAGCCAGAGATTTGCCTTGAGTAGCAGGTGCTAGGAAGTGGTTGTGCTCAGCATTCAGGAATGTGTGGAGTTCTTTGCTCATCCACACACACCTGAGAGACTATGAATGTAATTCTGCCTGGAAGAAGAGAGACTGGCTGACTTCCCATCGCCCCCTTCAGGACTAGAAATCAATGGTTTTATGACACCAAGATGTCTCAAATCTCCTGCCGGGTCTTTGCTTTCATGGTCAACATTTAAAATGTATATTCAACATCAGCGAAGTGCTAGGTGTTACAGAGGATATAAAAACTTTCTCTACATGGCCAAAGTCTAGGGCAGTGGTTCTCAACCTTCCTAATGCCGCGGCCCTTTAATACAGTTTCTGTGGGTCCCTTTGTGAACTGCTGATCTAGGGGAACGAAAAAACTTACCAGTTATCAGAAAAGAAACCCAAGCTAGACAAATACCAGCAGCCAGGCTGAGGACATGCAGGTAAGATATGTTGTGAAGGAGGAAAAGAAAAACAAAAAACTAAGACATGTTAATTAACTTCTGAAAGGCAACTACAGCTTTATAATTGACTGAGAGCCTGCAGAATGTGCCCTTGGGGAGTGTACCTTTGAGCGTTCCCAGGCTTCAATAGGGTAGGGCCACTTTCATTAGGCAGTGAATCTCCAAGCCCTGTTCTTCTGAAAGTGATAGGGATGACTCAGTAGATTGAATGCTTTTGCCTTCCTGATTGTTTTGTGAATACAGTACAGTGGTTTTAAGGGAGTACCCACATGGTACCATTGTCGGTTTGAACTAGTAGGAACCTTCTTGACCATTCCTGTGAAGCCCATGAGGTGAACCAAGGCCCTGTGTGGGCAACTCACAGGGGCCTCAACAGACCACAGTGAACAAGGGGCATGAGATCTTTCTTCCATCTGACTTCCCCATTCTTAAGTGGAATCTCATAGTTTTTGCACCTATTCAAAAGATTTTTTGTTTTTTTTTTTTTGTTTGTTTGTTTGGCTGGGGCTGGATGTAAACCCGCCACCTCTGGCATATGGGGCCGGCACCCTACTTCTTTGACCCACAGGCACCGCCCCCAAAAATTATTTTTTAAAAAATATTCTTGGTGTTAATGTCCCTAACTGAAAAAAAAATCAACTGTGAAATTCCAAATAGTTCTTGCTAAAAATAGGCAAGTGTCTATTGGATAAGTCACTACCATTAGGAATCTCTAGAGATTTACTTCCTTTCAGATAAGCCATTACAGTCCTATTTTTCAAAAGGAAAAAAGGGGTTCTCATACTGTTGCCGGAAGACAAGGCCCAACGGAGAGAAAGAGCACCCAAACACCATAGTTATAAGAGGAAGGGCTTTATTCATCGGCCGGGAGCTTAAGGCATAGAAGATTTCCAAATGGCCGCACTCCCCAACTGGTTTGGTCATTCCCTTTTTATTGACAGTCAAAAAGTTCCACCCCACAGGCACCCTTCCCATTGGCCAGTTTGAATCAAGTGGGAGATGCTACTCCAGCCCCTACAGAACTACAGGATTTCACAGAACTTGGAAATTTCCAAGTTCCAGGGAGTTAAGCCTATAAATTCCCAAGAGCTGAGTCACCATGGAGAGGGCCCTGCAGGTGCATCCCTGTGGTCTCCCTGAGAAGACCTGTTCTCCTGGACCTCGCCCCTCTCCAGTATCCTCTCTCAATACAAGCTAGGTGGTTTGCTCAAGACTTTTCCTCAAGGAAAAGATTTTGTAAGAAGACCAGAAATGAGAGAAAATTTTGGCTGATGGGGACAGATGATATTGTAAGAACTGGATGAGAGAATTGCTATGGTGGCAACAATTTTGTTCCCCAGGAGATGGATGCTTTATTTGAAAGTATTGTTGCCACATTATAATGACACAACAATTGGTCAGGTGCAGTGGCTCATGCCTATAATTCTAGCCCTCTGGGAAGCCAAAGCAGGTGAATTGCTTGAGCCCAGGAGTTCGAGATGAGGCTGTCTCACTAAAAATAGAAAAACTGAGACAAGAGGATTGCTTGAGCCCAAGAGTTGGAGGTTGCTGTGAGCTGTGATGACCCCATGGCACTTTACCCAGGGCAACAGCTTGAGACTCTGTCTCAAAAACAAAAAAAAAGACACACCAATATTAATGTGTGCAAAGAAATTTCCTTACATCAACCTTGTCAAGAGATTCGATATAGAAGCAAGGGGGATGAGTCAAAGGGAAAATAAGGCTATGGCAATATCTAGCAAAACCGTCTTTAAAAGCAAAGCAAAGGAACCACACACACACACATGCATGCGTGCACACAGAATGGAAAGGTTTTGCCATCACAGTGCTATAAGCCACTGGGATAGACTGAAAGCAAGAAAAATGCCATATTCATTGCTCTACCCCCCCAGCACCTAAGCAATGCATTTCATATCTTGCTGAGAACAGATATTTAATACCTTCAACTAGAAAATTGTAGAATCCTAAAGCCAGAAGGAACCTAAAAGAACCAGATCCCATCATTCCATAGCTAAGAATGTGAGACCCAGGTGGTTCAATCTGGGTTAGCCAAGGTCATCAGATGCGGAGTTAATATCAGCTAGTCCTATTCTGCATTTAATGTCCCTTCTTCCATCAAGTTGCTTGTTAGCTGGATGAATGACTTTGCCATTCAATTCGTATAACCAAAGGAGACCAAAAAAGAGACTGACGTTAAATAACCTAGTAAATGCAATAGTTTGGATAGACTGTATTTGCCAGTTTAAGTTCTCCACTTTCAGTTGATTATGAATATTTGCATTCATAGCCTTAGACGTATTTTTAGTCATTTAAAATTTTTGATCAGTACATACACACTCCAAACAAATAACAAGTCAGATTTCAATATGATGTTGATTCCAATTCCTTTATAATCTATATGACTTGCCTCAAATAATGACATTGCCAGACTGATCCCAATATATTTTTATGTGTATTTACATGTCAATGTTGAAGATGCAGACTCTTCATGTTGTCCCTATTATGTAACTCCTTCAAGAATAAAAAGATGGCTCGGCGCCTATAGCTCAACCGGCTAAGGCGCCAGCCACGTACACCTAAGGTGGCAGGTTCGAATCCCCAGCCCGGACCC
>NW_003852403.1:38604475-38616195 GCF_000181295.1 Otolemur garnettii
GGCTGCAACCAAAAAATAGCCGGGCATTGTGGTGGGCGCCTGTGCTCCCAGCTACTTGGGAGGCTGAGGCAGGAGACTTGCTTGAGCCCAGGGAGTTGGGGGTTGCTGTGAGCTGTGATGCTCTGGCACTCTATCCAGGGGGGCAGCTTGAGGCTATGCCTCAAAAAAAAAAAAAAAAAGAATAAAAAGATTTTAAAAACCCACCATAAAAAAGAAAATGAACTCTGACATAACATGACTATGACATTCACTAAAGATTTCCAAACCACATTGTCCTCTAAGAATACAACTTTGGGGCTGGGTGTGGTGGTACATACTGATAATCTTAGCACTCTGGGAGGCCAGAGCTCAGGAGTTTGAGACCAGCCTGAGCAAGAGCAAGACCCCGTCTCTACTAAAAGTGGAAAAAAAAAAAAAAACAGCTGGGCATTATGGCTTATGCCTGTAGTGTCAGTTACTCCGGAGGCTAAGGCAAGAGGATCACTTGAGCCCAAGAGTTTGAGATTGCTGTGAGCTATGATGGTGCCACAGCATTCTTCTCAGACTGACAGAGTGAGATTCTGTCTCAGAAAAATAAAAAAGAATACAATTTTTGCCCTCCAATCTTTTTTTTAAAACTAAATAACCACGTGGTAGCTTTGAGTTTCATTGCTCTCCTTTTCTTGCTCATCCTCAGAGGGAAAGGTTTGAGTAGAGAAATAAAGAGGGAAAAAATGGGCGAAAGAAAGGAGAAAAGTATTAGATGACTCAGGAACTGGTCAGACTCCTGGAGGAAGTGAGAAATTTACCAAGGCGTGGTCAGGAAACATGTGCCTATCAGGGCTCCCAATCTCTCTGCCATCCCTCCTGCTGCAAGTGAGCTGGCAGTCTTATCAGTGACGATGGACAAACAGAAAATGAATACAGCCCCTGCACTCAGATTTAGCTCCACCATTCCAATCCACACTGAACTCGCCTACAATGAAGTGGGCCATTGCAGGAAGCACTCCTGTCCCCTCCCCTGCAATCACAATCAAATGTCATAGAAAAATAACTGTTTGTATAAGCCTTTTAAAAATGACCTAGTCTAAATCGTCATCACCCATTTTGCAGAACAGAAAACTGAGGTCCCAGAGAAATGAAGTTACTTGCCCAAGGTCATTCACCAAGACCAAACTAGATGTCCAAAATTCAGACTCTCTATACAACTCTGTCCTCTAAGAGCACTTTAAAAGCTATTGAACATACAAATGATATACCACACCAACTGTTTAAACATGAAGAATAATTACAAAGTGGCCCAAGATAACATGAAGACAAACCGATTCCAAATATTAACCTCACCCCACCTTCCAGAAGCTCAATGACAATTCAGGCTGCTGAATGGTGTTAAAGGGCCTCCAACCATTTAAATGCTCTTTTATTATTATTTTTTTAACTTTACCCATTTCCCACAAGCAGAGGAAACAAAACTGCACATAAGGCTACTGATACTCTTACTTTGAACCAGTACAGACCTTTCTGACACTGGAAATTAGAGAAAGGGAGTGTAGGTTTCCCCCCTGGGCTTAGAGAAATCACATTGGTAGACCTAAAGTATCAGATCATTCAATGAGTCCCAAGTCCTGGGGAAAATTAAACGCTTTCCACAGAAATCCTCTCCTCTGAGCCGCACAGGTAACAAAGCAGGAGAGACGGCTTAATCCGCTGCCTAAATGCAGACTTTGAAAGAAGCTGACCCGAGAAACGAACAGTCCAAAACAGGACTACAGAAAAAAAGGAAACTTTTCCTTACCCTTAAAAATAACAGAAACAATAGGATCCGGCTTTCCAAATTTCTTGTGAGGGATGTTACTGGCAGATTCCACAATCACTCGCAGCATGGTTCTTAAATTTTCAGAAAGCAAGTTTCAGCAAAGGAGGTTAAGACGACACGGGCGCTAATTTCTCTCCCAGCGAAGGGAGGATTTCTCCCCGGGAAGAGGGAAGGGGGAACGGCAAAGGGGTGGACCTCTAACAGAGTATTTACTGAAGGCTGCGTGCAAACTGATACCCAGACTCCCGCAGGCTACGCAGTACCGCAGGCACCGATTATGAATTCGAGAAATGTGGAAGTGAAAAGGACAAAACCTCAACTAAAAATTAGTTATGAGCAACAGCTGAAACTAACTTGACTCTGGAGCTAAGGCATGTGGGCAGGTCAGGAAACTACTAAAATAGTGCTGCCTTTGAGAAATGATTCGTGAAACCGGATTAATTGATTGTCTGCCACCTCTTTCATTCCTTTCTGAGTTTCATGGAGTTTTAAAACTTCACTTAGTCGGGGTTTTAGTTTTAGTTTTTTTTTTTTCATTTTCCTTTTGCCGTTTCTGCTCTCGCTTTTGAACACACCCACCCAGCCACCCTCTGTTCATCTTTTGAAAAGCAGTTAAAAGGCGCCCTCTAGAGTTTGGAAAAAGAATAACCGAGTTTATTGCAAATAAACCCAATCTGATCACGGAAATAGGTATTTACAAATTTGGAGCTGATCCCACAGAATTTCTTCGCACATTCTTCAGAGGTGAGAGCCGGGCTCGTAAGTTTTCCAGATCCTTCAAAAGTTTCTAACAGTCGTTAGTGAAAATGGAGAAGTGCCTCTCCACCTACCGCTGCCCATAGCATCCTCGGTGCCAATATACGCATTTTGAGAGTGAAGCCTTCATCAGCCAGACCTGAACGTGAGTCTTTGCTTCACCCTTTTGACCTACATGACCTTGGCAAGTTTCTTAACTCCTCTCTGCCTCAGTTCCCCTCTCTGTAAAAATGGAGATGTTGTGATAAGATCAAGGTCTTAGCATGGGACCTGGCAGAGAGCACACAGTAATTTACTCAAATACACACCAGAAGTTGGTGTTTATTCTTGATTTCCTAGCATTACTGTTAATACAAGTCCACTTAAAATCGGAATGTCTTTGTGTTTCAAGAGAAAAGTCTAAAGCTTAGGGTGAAGAAACAGAGCTCTTGAGCCGGGTAGGACGCATTGAGGTTGGCAATTCGTCCAGGACAGTAACTACCATGGCTTCCAGTGCTTTGGCCAAACCTCAGATGCGTGGCCTCTTGGCCAGGCGCCTGCGGATTCATATTGTTGGAGCGTTTGTTGTATCCCTGGGGGTTGCAGTTTTCTGTAAGTTTGCTGTGGCTGAACCAAGAAAGAAGACATATGCAGATTTCTACAGAAATTTTGATTCTATGAAAGATTTCGAGGAGATGAGGAAGGCTGGTGTCTTTCAGAGCATAAAATAATTTTGAAATATAAAGAATTTCTTTGGGCTGATTTACATAGACATGTGTCACCGACCTGTGTTCCTGAGCTATGAACATGAGTGATAAATAAACTATTAATAAATTAAAAAAAAAAAAAAAGAAACAGAGCTCTTTTTTTGCTTCTGAACATACGACCGAAAATATCCCTTGGGAAATAAATACTTCAAGTACATTGACAACATATAGTTTAACCTACAAGGATATCTCAGAGTTTGTCAAAGAGTTACATAAAGAGTCTATTACTCAATGCTATCCACATTATCATATTTAGTGGAGACACAGAGGGTTTTGTGGAATATAAACAGCATTATTTTATTTGGGTGCTTTTTATTTTTCCTTTTTACTGTGAAATACATTTACAGAAAAAAATGCATACAACATAAATGTGGAAGTGCTGGGATGGCAGGTGTGAGCCACTGTGCCCAGCCAGCTATGACCTTTAAATGGTTATATAAATGTGTTTGTCTGTTATAAACTTTGCATACTCATATCTTTCCACACATAGATGTACATATACACACACAAATATATTCATATTATGACCTTTATAGAAATGGGGTAATGCTGTATGGATTCTCTTTTTTTTTTTTTTTTTTTGTTCCAAGACAGTCTCACTATGTCACCCTCAGTAGAGTGCTATAACATCACAGCTCACAGCAACTTCAAACTCTTGGGCTTAAGGATTCTCTTGCCTCAGCCTCCCAAGTAGTTGGGACTGCAGGTGCCCACCACAACACCCTGCTATTTTTTGTTGCAGTTGTCATTGTTTAGCTGGCCCGGGCTGGGTTTGAACCTACCAGCCTCCGTGCATGTGGCTGGCGCCCTAACACTGAGCTATGGATGCCAAGCCAACAGTATGGATTCTTTTGTGTTTCACTTTTTCTTTTTCAGCATTATATTGTGAAACTCACCCACATAGCTCTACTTTATTCACTCTTACTGTTCTACAGCATTTCACTGTATGAGTGTACCACATTTTATTAATCCATTCTACTATTACAGACATTGGACAGTTCAGAGTTGGGTGCTGTTACACGCAGTGCTTCCCTGAACATCCTTGTACATTTTTCTGTACAAACGTGCATAAGTCTATTAGACCGTAGAGTCTAATCTATGCGTGCACTTGCTGGATCAAAGAGTATGCATCTCTTCACCTCTACCAGGTAACTCCAAATTGTATACTGGTACTCTCATCAGTAGTGTATGACATTTCCTGTTGCTTTAAATTCTTGTCACACTTAGCCATGTTAGGTTTGGTCACATATTTTCCCATTATTTCATATATAATTATTCTATAATCTGGCATGTATATAATAGTATCTCATTGGGAATTTTATTTGCATTTTACCTGCTCATGTGGGAAACAATGACAAAAAATGACCTCCACCCTTCCATGATACATAATCAACTACAGGTAAAGTATAAATCTAAATAGGCAAGATACGACAACGTGTTTGTAGCCGGACACAGTTACATGTGGCTATAGTGCCAGCTACTCCAGAGGCTGAGGCAGGAGGATCACTTCAGGCTGGGAAATTGAATCCAGCCTGGGCCACATAGCAAGATCTATTTGTTTAGTATTATTTATTTATTTTTGAGATAGAGTCTCACTTTGTCAACCCTGGTGACATGGCATCATAGCTCACACCAACTTCAGACTTTGGCCTAAAATGATTGTCTTGTCTCAGCCTACCAGGTAACTGGGACTACCGGCATTGGCCATAAGGCCTGACTATTTTTAGAGACGGGGTCTTGCTCTGGCCCAGGCTGGTGTCGAACTCATGAGCTTAGGCAATCCGCCTGCTTCGCCTTCCCAGAGTGCTAGGATTACAGGTGTAAGCCACCATGCCTGGCCAACATAGCACAGTCTAATCTCTAAGCAAACAAACAACAACAACAAATATAATACATATATATACACACATATATATATGTATTTCTAGAAGTTAATGTAGAATATCTATATGACCTCAGGATAAGAACAAATTTCTTAATATGAAAAAATGTCCTAATCATAAAGGAAATATTGTCAAGTTCAATTATATTAAAATCACACCCTACAAAAGGACTAGTATTCAGACTACATAAATAGCTCCAGCAAATTAGTAAGAAAAACGGAGAACTTGATAGAAAAATAGGTAAAAGATTTCAATAGGTACTTCACAAATTAGGAGATGTAAATATGAAAAGGTACTCAACCCCATTGGTAATTAGAAGAATGCAAATTAAAACTCCAATGGGATACTATTATATTCTCCAGATAGACAAATATGCAAAAATCTAACGTTGCTAAGTGTGACAAGAATGTGGAACTGCAGGAAGTCTCATACACTGCTGGTGAGAGTGGAATCAGCAATAAATTCTCATGGATTTTCCACCATTACAACTATATAATCTGCAAATAACTCCTGGAGTGTTCCTTCCTTTCTAATCCTTGTGCTTACTTTATTTTTCTTTTTATTACTATGTTGATTAGATCTTTCATTATAATATTGACTAGGGGTGGTAATAACAGACATCTTTTTCAAAGGGAAAGATTTTCATACTTCACCATTAAGTATGATGTTTGCTATAGATTTGTTATAATTAGCTTTTTTTAGAATTAAAGGACTTCTCCTTATTCCTAGCTCCCTAAGTCTTTTTTTTTTTTTTTTTTGAGACAGAGCCTCAAGCCGTCGCCCTGGGTAGAGTGCCATGGCATCGCAGCTCACAGCAACCTCCAATTCCTGGGCTCAAGCGATTCTCCTGCCTCCGCCTCCCAAATAGTGGGGACTACAGGCACTCACTACAACACCTGGCTATTTTTTGGTTGTGGCCATCATTGTTGTTTGGCGGGCCGGCTGGATTTGAACTCGCCAGCTCAGGTGTATGTGACTGGTGCCTTAGCTGTTTGAGCCACAGGCACTGAACCTCTTTTTTTTTTTGACATAGGATCTTGCTACGTTGCCCAGGTTAGAGTATAGTAGCTATTCACAGGCTCAATCATAGTGCACTATAACCTTGAACTCCTGAGCTCAAGTGATCCTCCTACCTTAGCCTCTTGAGTAGCTGGGATTATTGGCATATACCACTGTGCCTGGCTGTAAGACTTTTTACAATGAATGAAGTTGCCTTTTAAATGGTTTACTTTTTAAAGATGGTCAAATGACTTTTATGTTTAGTAAATTACATTTATTTTCTAATGTTAAACTAACCTGGCATTCCTGAGGTAAATGCAACTTGGCTGTCATACCCTGTACTTCCGTATTGCTAAAATTGGACTGCTAGTATCTTTATATATTATTTCTGACTTGCATCTATGATTATGGATAGGACTGATCTGTGGTTTCCCTTTCTCATTTTGCTCCTGTCAGCGTTGGTATAGAAGTTATACTAGCATCATAAAAGGAGTTGGGCATACTCTTGTTTTCTACTCTTTGGAACAATTTGTGAATTTGACATTATTTCCTCTGATATGTTGTTCTTGTATAAAAGTCACACTTGGGTTTGGTGCCTGTGGCTCAAGTGGCTAAGGCGCCAGCCACATATACCTAAGATGGTGGGTTCGAATCCAGCCCAGGCCCGCCAAACAACAATGATAGCTGCAACCAAAAAATAGCCAGGCATTATGGCAGGCACGTGTGGTGCCAGCTACTTGGGAGGTGGAGACAGGAGACTCGCTTGAGCCCAGGAGTGGAGTTGCTGTGAGCTGTGATGCCACGGCACTCTACCCAGGGGGGGACAGCTTGAGGCTCTGTCTCAAAAATAAGTAAATAAATAAATAAAAGTCACATTTGCACTTATTTTAAAGAATCAAGAAACTGGCTGGGTGCCTGTAGTTCAGTGGTTAGGATGTTGGCCACATGCTTGGGGCTTGTGGGTTTAAATCTGGCCCTGACTTGCTAATCAAACAAACAACAACAAAAATAGCCAGGCACTGTGGCCAGCACCTGTAGTCCCAGTTACTAAGGAGGCTGAGGCAAGAGAATCACTTGAGACCAAGAGTTTGAGGTTGCTGTGAGCTGTGACACTATGGCACATACCAAGGGTGACAAAGTGAGTCTCTGTCTCAATTAAAAAAAAAAAAAGAATCAAGAATCTGCTAGACTTGTTACAAAGTTAGCAAGCAGCTCACCTCTTCTCACTTCCACCATCCTCCTATGCAGCATTTTCATTCCCAGAGGTCCCCACTTTCAATTCCTTCATGTGATTATTTTGGTTATTTATCTCCATATCTCTAAATAACATACTCCTACTTCTTATTTTCCAGTTTCAGGCATCATTTGTTTATGTCCTAACAAGGAAGTAAAGACTTACTTTTCTTCCACTCCGTATGCACCCACATATATGAGTACTTCCTGTATTTATCCCCCAGATATGGATATATTGTAAATGTGTGCAGATCAGCTTTGGAGTTTGAGACCAGCCTGCACAAGAGTGAGCCCCCATCTCTACTAAAAATAGAAAAACTAGCCAGGTGGTACACACCTGTAGTCTCAGCTACTTAGGAGGCTGAGGCAGGAGGATCACTTGAGCCCAAGAGATTGAGGTTGCTGTGAGCTATGGTGATACCGCTGCACTCAAACCTAGGGTGACAATGTGAGCCCTGTCTAAAAAAAAAGAAATTAGATTCTAAGATGGAATTCAGGGCTTGATCATCCATCACACAGCTGACAACAAAAACCCCTGTTAATCCCGTCACTGGTAATCCACAGCACTGTGAACTGGGCTGATATCCCAATGGAAGGGAATGCAATAGCTGGTGATGTGTCCGGCAGAGAAATATTTGGAGAAAATAGAAACTAAAGATTTAGATTTGGGGGCTATTGCTTTCCTGAGTGTTGACACTCGGGAAAGTAACAAAAGGCCGAAGTGGATTCATCAGTAGTACACACCTCAGGATAAAAGCCAACGGACCTCCTGTCCTGCAGCAAGAGGGCAGGTGAGCTCAGGGCCAGACAGAAACGAAGACAAGCTCCAAAGAAGATTGAACTACACTCCACGTAGGTCTGCTCTGATAAGGAAGGTCAAGGCTCTGCTTGAGAAGGACTGGGCCCCTGATACGTGATGTGGTCAATGCCCCTGAAAATCTTGAATCCCCTGATTCCCCTGAATCCTCGGAGCCTGTGGGAGCAGCTCGTGGCTCCCAATAACGGACAAATTGTCTCGTGGGGGAGAAGTCTCTGCATACTCTCCACACAGGGCGGAGGGGCATCTTGGTTTGGGTGAGTCACTTGGGAGGGTACCTTTGGTTTAAAAAAACAAGTCAAAAGCCAGGAATATCAGCTTTGTGTTTTGACTAAAATCTGATAATAGGAGATTTGAAAGGAATTAAAGAGCTCTGTGGTTAGAAGTCAATTTAATTAAAAAATGTTAACTGCACTTTTTTTTTAAGAGGAGTTTTTGATTTTTCTGGGAATTTTTTTTGCCAACTGAAACCCCTTTTAATTATATATTTGCTCCTTTTGTTTGCTTCCTTTCTGGTTGGTATAGCTTTTGCTGAGAAAACTGTAAAATTTCACTGGCTTTCTGCACATTGTCTCTACGAATTGTTCCTCCATTTCCTTCTACTCCCCGACTACTGTCAGGTGCCAAGGCAGCTGCCTGCAGCCTATAATGTCTTGGTTCCAGCAGCTGTCTGTGTCCTTGGTTCTTGGCGTACTCTTGCTAAAAAAAATGACCAGATACACCAAAGTATGAAAAACGTGAAACAAAGTTTATTTACTTTTTCTTCTTCTTCTTTTTTTTTTTGAGATAGAGTCTTACCATGTCACCCTTGGTAGAGTGCTATAGCATCACAGTTCACAGCAACTTCCAACTCTTGGGCTTAAGTGATTCTCTTGCCTTAGCCTCCCAAGTAGCTAGGACTACAGCACCTGCACAGCACCTGGCTATTTTTGTTGTTATTGTTGCAGTTGTCGCTGTTGTTTAGCTGGCACGGGCCAAGTTTGAACCCACCACCCTTGGTGCATGTGGCTGGCACCGTAACCACTGTACTATGGGTGCTGAGCCCTTATTTATTTATTTATTTTTTTGAGACAGAGGCTCACGTTATTGCTGTTGGTAGAGTGCCGAGGTGTCATAGCTCACAACAGCCTCAAATTCTTGGGCTGAAGCGATCCTCTTGCTTCAGTTTTTCATTGTTTAATTTAATTTAATTTAATTTTTTTGAAACAGAGCCTCAAGCTTTCCCCCTGGGTAGAGTGCCATGGCTTCACTGCTCACAGCAACCTCCAACTCCTGGGCTCAAGTGAGTCTCCTGCCTCAGCCTCCCAAGTAGCTGGGACCACAGGCGCCCGCCACAACGCCCGGTGATTTTTTTTGGTCGCAGCCATTATTGTTGTTTGGCGGGTCCGAGCTGGATTCAAATCCGCCACCTTAGGTGTATGTGGCTGGCGCCTTAGCTACTTGAGCCACAGGCGCTGAGCCCAGTTTTTCATTTTTAGTAGAGATGGTACCTCATTCTTGTTCAGGTTGGCCTTGAACTCCTGAGCTCAAACAATCCGCCTGCCTTGGCCTCCCAGAGTGCTAGGATTTGAGGCATGAGTCACCATACCTGGCCAGAAACAAAGTTTATTGAGGAAGAGAAAGATAGGTTTACAGAGTAAGAAAGTTAACACAGCAAGGTAAGTTTGCCATAGACAGTGAACAGGCAGGCCCTCATTGTGGTGACAAGAAAAAAGCCTTTAAATGTGGCCAGGGGTTCTCTTTTAT
Source organism: Otolemur garnettii (assembly GCF_000181295.1). Classification (NCBI taxonomy): domain Eukaryota; kingdom Metazoa; phylum Chordata; class Mammalia; order Primates; family Galagidae; genus Otolemur; species Otolemur garnettii. The sequence goes on from NW_003852403.1 coordinate 38,614,451, forward strand.
ATATCCCCCTGGGTTGGGCCTACCCTGTGGCTCAGGGGTCACCTTGGAACTAGAGTCTTTTCTTTTGAAACTAGAGTCTTACTATATGTGCCCACCTCCCATAAGCCTCTCTGAGAGCCCACTGGGGGCTGTGGACCACAATGTAGATTTAAGCTAATGACATGATAATTAGCTTAAAGGCTGTTCTAGGTCACCTTCAAGACTCTATTGTACCTGTTGCCAGGCCCATGGGCTACAGCAGTGATTCTCAACCTTCCTAATGCCTCTTAATGCTGCCACCCTTTAATACAGTTCCTCATGCTGTGGTGACCCCCAACCATAAAATTATTTTGGTTGCTACTTCATAACTGTAATTTCGCTACTGTTAATGCATTGTAATGTAAATATCTGATATGCAGGATGTACTTTCACTGTTACAAAGGGGTGGTGATCCACAGGTTGAGAACTGCTGGGCTAGAGCATCATCTACATCCTTTTGCAATTGGCATGCTACGTTCTGATTGGTTTATCGGTAGGAAATTCCCTCCTCTCCAGGTGTGAGCAATCACTTGGAACAGAATTAAGGTGCATAGCAGGGAGGTGGGGGTCTGGGGGCTCCGCCCTAGTCCTCCTTCCCCAGGAGAGCCGGATTTCTACCTACCTACCTGACACTTCCTCTTTGCCACATAAAGGGATCTTTGGGGGGCTTCTAATGACTCAGACTCCTTAAGGAACACAGAAAAAGGTACCATCACCCCCTTTGGGGGGTCTTCTGTCTCCCCATGGACTCTGAAGCATTGAGGGCAGGTTCTTCTTGGGAATAAAGCTCTGCTCTCTTTTGGATTTCATTATCTGATCTCTTCGACTTTAGGGGATACCAGGGATTACTTTGTACTGTGAGGGAGAACTTTGTGTGTGATGGCTGGCCAGTCCTGGTGAGTATTGCAGTTTAGGAGGTGACTGATACAGTTGCAGTGATTGGTTTCTATTTTTGCCTACAGAGGGCAAAGGGGGAGCTTTCCCTTGGTTCCTACAGAAGCAGAAGTACAGTAAGTTAATATAAAATATGGTGAAACTAATGTAATGAGAAAGGCATGTCACTTCTATGGTGTTCTTCAAAATCTATAACCCTAGTCTAACAATGCAAAAACACCAAACAAACTTAGGAACATTCTGCAAAATACTTGACCAATACTTGACAAAGCATGAAGGTCAGAAACAAGGAACGACTAAGAAACTCACACAGATTTAAGGAGACTAACGAGACCAAAGGACTAAGTGCAAGGTGGCATTCTAGACTGGGTCCTGATCCAGGAACAGAGAAAGGACATTAGTAGAAAAATTGGCAAAATCCAAATAAAGTCTGTTGTTAGTTAATAATATGGTTTAAATGTGAATTTCTTACTTTTGATGGTGGCACCATTCTGTACAGGAACTCTGTGCTTTTAGCACATTTTCTGTAAATCTAAAATTAATTCAACATAAAAAGTTAAAGAGTGAGGCTGGGTGCAGTGGCTCACACCTGTAATTCTAGCATTCTCGGAGGCCAAGGCCAGTGGATTGTCTGAGCTCAGGAGTTTGAGACCAGCCTGAGCAAGAGTGAGACCCTGGGCTCAGCGCCTGTGGCTCAAGTGGCTAAGGTGCCAGCCACATACACCTAAGGTGGCGGGTTTGAATCCAGCCCAGGCCTGCCAAACAACAATAATGGCTGCAACCAAAAAATAGCCAGGCTTTGGGGCGGGCGCCTGTGGTCCTAGCTACTTGGG
>NW_003852403.1:38616443-38631709 GCF_000181295.1 Otolemur garnettii
AAAAAAAAAAAAAAGCTAGGCATTGTGGGGAGCATCTGTAGTCCCAGCTGCTTGGGAGGGTGAGGCAAGAGGATCACTTGAGCCCAGGAGTTTGCGGGTGCACTGAGTGATAAGGGTGCCGTGAGCTATGATGGCCCCACTGCACTCTATCCTGCAGAGCAGCAGAGCAATATTCTGTCTCAAAACAAAAAAGAAAGAAAGAAAGAAATTTCCTTAAGTTTGCCTCAACTTTATCTGTATAAATGACCCAAAACTTCTACATTTCCAAACACTGACTTCCATTCTTTGGAATCTGTGTTTCCCAGGTAACTCTACACCTGAATCTTGCTATTTAAGGTTGACAAAGCCTATGAAACATATTCTAACTATTTGGAAATCTATGTCCACATAAAAATTTGCACACAGGTATTTGTAGCCACTTTATTGATAATTGCCAAAACGTGGAAGCAACCAAGATGTCCTTCAGTAGATGAATGGATGAATGATGTGGCATGTGCAGACAATGGAATATTATTCAGTGCTCAAAATATATGAATTATCAAGCTATGAAAAGACAGGGAGGAACCTTAAATGCGTATGATTAAGTGAACAAAGCCAAATTGAAAAGGCTCTGTACTTTATGATTCCAACTATATGACACTCTGGAAAAGCCAAAACCATGGAGACAGTTAAAAAAAAAAGCAGTGGATGCCAGGGGTTAGTGGAGAGAGAGGAATGAATAGACAGAGCACAGGATTGTTTAGGGCAGTGAAACTACTTTGTATGATACTATAATGTCTTTATACAATTGTCCAACCATAGAATTTACAAGAGTGAATGAACCCTAATTTAAACTATGGACTTTGAGTAATATCAATGTGTCAATGTAGGCTCATCAGTTTTTTTTTTTTTTGAGACAGAGGTAGAGTGCTGTGGTGTCATAGCTCACAGCAACCTCAAACTCTTGGGCTTAAGCTATTCTCTTCCCTCAGACTCCAGAGTAGCTGGGACTGCAGGTGCCCACTGCAATGCCTGGCTGTTGTTGTTGTGGCAGTTGTCGTTCTTGTTTAGCAGGCCCAGCCCAGGTTGGAACCCACCAGCCTTGGTGTATGTGGGCAGCGCCCTAACCACTGAGCTATGGGTGCTGACCCAATTATAACAAATGTTACACGTTACGCTCTGTTGGAGGATGTTGACAGTGGGGTACCCGGGGTGAGAGGAGGGGGTATATGGGAAATCACTGTACTTTTGCTGTGAACCTAAAACTGCTTTTTAAAATGTCTATGAACAAAACCAAACCAAATATCTGTGTCATTAAGTGGTAAGTTTTTGGTCTTCATGAATTTTCATTTGAAAAGAATGTATAAGTAGATTTTTACATTGTGAAATAAGTACTAAGTATCCATGATAACTACCAAGAAATCAGAGCCCATCTTAAGTTGTTCATGACCTGAATTTTCAACAACATAATTATTTAAAATCCTTTCCAGTGTTTTGTAACAAAAGGAAATACTTTACAAATGTTATTTTAAATGCGGTGTGCAGTACATTTAAGTATGTTTGATGTGATACGTCCAAATTTATGAGCCTGTAAAATTGTAAGCCATGAGAAAGATTAACTCCCCAATCCTTAGTGGTTCCTGGAGTCTTCTATTTGACGCTGATTGATATAACCTTGAAGAAACAGAGGCAGAAGAAAGTTAAGGAGTAAGGGCATAGTAAAAGGATTGGACCTCCTTTTAAAAAGCTTTGTAATTACTGTGCCATGGAAGAAACACCATTGTTCTCATTGTTAGGAATAAGTATTTGAGAAGCTTAAGATACTTGGAAAGTGCCAAAACTTTTTTTTTTTTATAAGAATCTCACTCTGTCCCCTGGGGTAGAGTGCCGTGGCATGACAGCTCACAGCAACCTCAAACTCTTGGGCTCAGAGATCCTTTTGTCTCAGCCTCACAAGTAGCTGAGACTACAGGTGTCCACCACAATGCCTGGCTAGTTTTTCTAGTAGAGATGCGGTCTTACTCTTGCTCAGGTTGGTCTCAAACTCCTGAGTTTAGGTGATCCACCTGCCTTCCTACCAGTGTGCTGGGATTGGGAGCCACCAAGCCTGACCCCAAAAGAGGCAAAACTTAAAGCCAAAAGGTAGAAAATGTGACAGGTTCATGGCCTGGAGTCAGAACTTGTCTCCCCAGGACCCAGGAGAACTCTGGAGGAAGGGAGTGAAGGTTGAGACTCGGCCTTCAGGAGGGGCTATAAGCTGGGTTTTATTGAGAAATAAGAGGAGAGGGAATTCTAGAACATAAGTGGAACAGCAGAGAGTAGCAGGGACTAGAGCAGGTGGTGTTTAGGAAAGGGAGGGGGTTCTCAGAGACAGCCTGTCATAAAGCTCTGTCTGACTTCATCGGGCCTGTAAGCTTTAAATGCTTCATTTGCAACAATTTCTTTGGTACTAATATCAACCCGATGAGGTAGGTTCTACCACAATCTCCACTTTGTAAGCGAGGAAACTGAGGCACAGAAAGATTAAGTAACCTGCTAAAGGTTACAGCTAATAAATAGTAGAGCTGAGATTCAAACCTAGGCAGTTGGTGGTGGACTTTCCTGAGGCGCCCTGCAGGAACGTGTCATTTATGATACACTTAGCATCAGTCATATATCCTGGAAACCAGGGAGCCCAACCTTGATAGTGCCAAGATGCATGTACTGGGTGGAATAATGTCAAATTCATGTCTGTTTGAAACCTATGAATGTGACCTCATCTGGAAATAGACTCTTTGCAAATGTAATCAAGATCAGATGAGGTCATACAGAATAAAGTTGGCCCTAAATCCAGTATGACTGGAAGAGGGTGGCGCCTGTGGCTCAGTGGGTAGGGCGCCAGCCCCATATACCGAGGGTGGCGAGTTTGAACCCAGCCTCGGCCAAACTGCAACCAATATGACTGGAAGAAGGAGGACATTTGGACATAGAGCCAACGACAAACAGAGAGAATGCTATGTGACAACAGTGGCAGAGATTGGGATGAAATGTCTACAAATCAAGGAGTGCCAAGGATTGCTGGCAACCCTGAAAACCTAGGAGGAAGCCAGGAAGGCTACTCCCTAGAGCCTTCAGAGAGAGTATGGCCTTGATACCTTGATTTCAGTCTTGCCATGGGACAGCGGGCCAAAAAGAGATAGAAAAAGAGAAATACCTGTATTTAGAGGAAGAGGGGGAGACGGCAAAAAATCTAAATGTGAAAAATAAAGTACTAGGGGTTGCAAAGAGGAATTAGTGAAAGAGAAATGAAGATAGATTCATCACATCTTAATCCAATTCCAGTTTTACAGAATCTTGGGTATTACCTAACAATAATTTTCAAACCAGCACACACAGAGGGTCCATTGTTAAGATCTATTTGCTGAAATCACTTATTTAAGAATAACTGAAATGTTTTGAGAACTAAAATACTAGTTTTATAACTTAATTATAGGATTTTTGCACAGTGGAAGACACTTTTTAAATAATATATAGTATGTTTAAATTTCATCCCTTTAAAAAGTGGCAGTGACTGAGTCTATGTGGGGGGCAGAAGGAGATAAAGGATTTGTAACATTTGGCACCATCATATTGTCATCATTCAAGGAAACTGGAGGAGTTAAATATAAGATAGGAATGACCTGGCTTGGTGCCTGTGGCTCAGGTGGCTAAGGCGCCAGCCACATACACCTAAGGTGGAGGGTTCAAATCCAGCCTGGGCCCGCCAAACAACAATGATGGCTGCAACCAAAAAAAAAAAGAAAAGTAGCCAGGCATTGTGGTGGGCGCCTGTGGTCCCAGCTACTTGGGAGGTGGAGGCAGGAGACTCACTTGAGCCCAGGAGCTGGAGATTGCTGTGAGCTATGCCACAGCACTCTACCCAGGGGGACAGCTTGAGACTCCATCTCAAAAAAAAAAAAAAAAAAAAAAAAAGATAGGAATGACCTGACCTTCTCCAAGAAAGTATTAGTAATCATATAATTTCTAAAATAAACCTAGAAAACATGGAATAGGGGGAAATGCAGTAATTTTAAGCCTTCTGCTCACTTTTAGAGAAAAAAATAATTCCTCATCCAAGAGGTGGATAGACAAATGGCTCCCAGTCATTCTTCATTCACTCAGGTGCACACACATTTATTCAGCAAACATTTATTAAAGTCTACTGGGTGTCAGACACAATGCTAACTACAAAGATGAATGATACATTTCTTCCTGCAAGAAGCTCACGGAAAATTATAGCATAATATAGTGAGTGCAGTGATAAAAAGAGATAAACAGGGGAGACCAGTGTCTGATAGGGTAAGCGTGGTACAAAGTAGTCTCCCAGGTGGAGGTGACAGCTGACAGCTAGACTGAATCTTAAATGGTTGGATTGGTGTTTGCATATGTGTGTGTGTGTGTGTGTGTGTGTGTGTGTGTGTGTGGCTGTATGATCTGAAATAGAGTTATACAAACGCACATTGTCAGCTTTGGGAACCTTTTTTTTTTTAGCTTTTGGAACTTTTTTTTTTAAAGACTAGTTCAAGTGCAGTAGTGAGAAAGGGGAAAGAGTAGAACAAGGAGTTCAATCTGTAACTGAACAATCAAGTGAGATTGAAGGTAGTGAGACTTACTACCTTCCGACCAGCCTGGAACCTTTTGATATTGGGGGAATATCACATATGAGATGAAACAGTTCAGTAGTGAACTTAGGCAGGTAAGTGGATACCAGCTCAGAGAGTCTTATTTACTCAATAATATCTACTGATTTCTTGGTATATGCCAACCACTGGTCTTAAACATTTTAGTCTTATTTGATCCTTCCGCCACACTACCCTATGAAGTAAGTACTATCTTATGATCCCCATTTTACAGGTGAAAAAACTGAGGCCCAGTTTGGAGAAGTACCTTGCCTAAGTTTTCACAATAAGTGAAGCCAGGATCTGAATGTAGGCAGTCTTCCTCTACAACACATATTCTTAATGCCTATTCACACCTCACTAGCAGCAGGGACCTATCCGAGATGCATTTTCTGGGCAGGGTAGTGGAGTGATTAGATTGCATACTAATACCCTGAATACAATTTTTTGAATCACAGTCACATTCTGTCACCCAAGCTAGAGTGCCATGGCATCAGCCTAGCTCACAACAACCTCAAATTCCTGGGCTCAAATGATCCTCCTGCCCGAGCCTCACAAGTATCTGGGACTATAAGTGACTGTCACAACTCCAGCCAGTTTTTTTAATTTTTAGTAGAGATAGGATCTTGTTCTTACCCAGGCTGTTCTCAAACTCCTAAGCTCAAGGGATCCTCCCACCTTGGCCTTCCAGAGTGCTAGGTGTGAGCCACTGTGCCCAACCCAAATTAAATGTTTTAATAACCACGCAGACTGAAATTTTAAAAGGACCTAAAGCAGGCAGAGCAGTCAGTACTCATGAGACTTTCCTCTCTAAATAGGATTCACCCTAAATCAAGGCCAACCTCAGGAAGTACCATTCAGTTGCTAATAAGAATTTTCCTGTATGAAATTAGCCAGCCAGAGAAAATCTCCCTGTTTCTGAAATGGCTTTCAAATGTGTTGTCTGCTGATGAAACTGTAGTGATCTCATCTAAGTACTATGGGTGTCTCCTTTCAATTTACTAATTTAAAATGCATTCTTTTCTTGGCTGGATATGAACTTTTTTTTTCAAGACAGAGTTTCACTATGCTGCCTTCGGTAGAGTGCTGTGGCGTCATAGCTCACAGCAACTTCCAACTTTTGGGCTTAAATGATTCTCTTGCCTCAGCCTCCCAAGTAGCTGGGACTACAGGCACCCGCCACAATGCCCAGATATCATTTGATTGTAGTTGTCATTGTTTTTTGGTGGGCCTGGGCTGGGTTAGAATCGGCCAGCTTTGGTGTATGTGCCTGGCACCCTACCTACTGAGCTACAGGTACCGAGCAGGAGATGAACTTTAGTCTAAGAAAGAGTAGTGGGTTTCCCTTGTAAAGGTGCTGGACTCTAAAAGGATGTTTTTGGTGCCTATTAAGGAATATCAATAACAGAAGGAAGAAAGTAGAGAATTTGTCTATTTCTTTTCTTTTGTTTCTTTTTTTTGGGGGGGGGGGGGACAGAGCCTGAAGCTGTTGCCCTGGGTGGAGTACTGTGGCATCACAGGTCACAGCAACCTCCAACTCCTAGGCTCAAGCAAGTCTCCCGCCGCCAACTCCCAAGTAGCTGGGACCACAGGAGCCCGCCACAACGCCTGGTTATTTTTTGGTTGCAGCCATCATTGTTGTTTGGCGGTCCCAGGCTGGATTCGAACCCTCCAGCTCAGGTGTATGTGGCTGGCGCCTTAGCCACTTGAGCCACAGGCGCCAAGCCGGACAATTTGTCTATTTCTCCACAATAGTTTAGATCAGAGTAGACTGTGATCAATTCCATCTCAACTTAAAGTGTTCAATCACTGTCGTTCCCCTAAATTTTGAGGATATGTTGGTTGGCAAAATCAGACTCGGCCCTAACCTTCAAGGAGTTTACAATCCAGTAGAGGAAAAAGATACTAATCAAACAAGCACTCACAAATAGATGTTTAGTTATAACTGTGGTGAGTGCTTTGAAGAAGTACAAGGCAAAAAGGAAACCCTGAGGTAATGAAAACTGAGCTGAGATCTGGAAAGGACAGGAGATAACAGTGGGAACCTTCCAGATCAGACCTCTGTAAAGGCTCTGAGGCTGGAGGGACGAGACTAACTGGTCAAGGAATGAGTCAGATGTGACTGGTTTAAGACCAGGCTGGAGAGGTCAATGGGATTGGTCTCTATTAGGCCTGGGAGAACAGACTGGGATTTTGTTCCTTGTGCTAAGAACAATGGCAAGTCAATAAAATATTTTGTACTTATGTTGGGGAATATGTGACATAATTGCATCCATGTTATTTTTTTTAAAATTCCTGTTGAGGGAAAATTGGATTGGAAGGAGACAAGAGTTTACTTTTTCCTTCTTGCTCTGCATTTAAAGAATACTTCTTGTGTGCAGACCAGCCCTGGGCAATGGAAATTGTAACACAAGCTACATTGGTCATTTTCTTTTTTTTTTTTTTTTTTGAAACAGAGCCTCAAGCTGTCCCCCTGGGTAGAGTGCTGTGGCATCTCAGCTCACAGCAACCCCCAACTCCTGGGCTCAAGCGAGTCTCCTGTCTCCGCCTTCCAAGTAGCTGGGACTATAGGCGCTCGCCACAACGTCCAGCTATTTTTTGTTGCAGCCATCATTGTTGTTTGGCCCGGGCTAGATTCGAACCCGCCAGCTCAGGTGTATGTAGCTGGTGCCTTAGCCCCTTGAGCCACAGGCGCCAAGTCCAAATTTCAAGCACTTAATCGCCATATGTGGATGATGCCACCATATTGGATAGAGCAAGAGACACCTTTCCACTATTGCAGAAAGTTCTATTGGACTGTGTAGTTCTGTGCATTGGTGAGGCCTTGTGCATTCATTAGTATTTTTTGGAAGATGTCACCCTTCAAAGGTGATAGGTGCCCTCATATACAACAGCCTTCTTATTTCCATTTAGTAACTCTAACCCCACTCAGCAGCTTTTTGATACTGTTTTGGTTTCCCAAGTACACTTCCTTACTAGGAAGAAAATGAGCTCACCTGCTGAGATAAATATCTAGTCTGATCCGCTGCCACATTCCTCTCCTTACATGAATAAAGATGAGTTTGAATCTTTGTCCTAGCCTATCCCTGAATGAACTGCCAACATCAAAGTACTTTCAAGACCTTGTGGAAACTACCAGCTTTTCACCACTTTATGACTGGCAGCACCTATCTGTAAAGAGCAAACAATGGTTTTCAGAACTAACAGCTGCCAATTACAAAATTAAACAAGCTCCATAGGCCATTGAATCTCCTGTCTGCTTTTCTCCCTTGAGGTTCCCACTCACAGGGGGAGCTTCCCCCAAAAAGAAGGTCCTGGAGAGTAGGTGTAGAATTAGAGTGTCTGGCTCTGCAGGAATGGGACTCCTGCCCCCAGGTGCCAGTCTGCCAGGAGCCACCCCTCTCTGCAGAGTTCTGCCTCCTCTCCCCATTCTCTGCTCTCCACTTGGGTCAAAGGCCAACAGGAAGATTCCCCCCCCTTCTCTCTAATCTTTGTAAATTTCTGTATAAATTAATTTTGCCCTTCATCTCAACTTCAATAATGTCTACACTCTTATTGATCTTTTCCCCTATCTCCTGCCCTAGAAAGTCTGTTCCCTTTCCCACCAGAAATGTGAGTTTTCTGGAAGTAGGTAGCAAACATCATCTTCTCCCATTATTTTTTGATTCTTTAAAATCCCTACGTGATTTCTCATCCGTTCTATTTAGCTTGAGTTTGTTGCTTTTGGTAGAATAATGGCTAACATCAAGTGAGCTTTTACTAACGCTAAGCACTTTTCTTGGATTCCCTCATTTAATACTTAGAACCACATTCTGAGGTAAATGTTATTATTGCATCATTTTACAGATCAGGCATTTGTTAAATAAATTTATCCAACAACACACATCTAGTAAGAAACAGTCAAGAATTAAAACTCAGAAAAGTCCTAGAGTTTCCACCTTGTTTCTTTCTCTTTCCTTCCTTCCTTCCATCCGTCCTTCTTTTCTTTCTTTTTTGTCTCACTTTGTCACCTTCAGTGCCTTGGCGTCATAACTCACCACAACCTCAAATTCTTGGGCTCAAGTGATTATCTTGTCTCAGCCTGCCACAACCGGCTAGTGTCAGAGATGAAGTCTGGCTCTTCCTCACGCTGGTCTGGAACTCCTGACCTCAGGTAATCCACCTGCTCTTGACCTCCCAGAGTGCTAGGATTACAGATGTGAGGCGCCCGGTTGAGCCAGGTTTCCACCTTTGTAAGACATCTCATTCCTAGTACGTTTTGCTACTGTGTATCTACTGTTTTAAATCTTTGGGGAGTTAGTTTATGCAGACTAGACCCACAGAGAAACTATTATCAGGCCAGAGAGCAGAGACCTGGAGCTAGAGCCTGCTTCACTCCAGCTAGCAGTTCACAATCTCAGCGTTCAAACAGGGCATGCCTGCCTATCAGCTCCCCTGTTAACACTCCTCCTTGCTCCACCCCGATCTTTGGCAGGTTTAAGGCTCAGTCTAAGGGAAAGAGGGGGAGATTGCTCCTTGCAAAATTCAGTTCTGCCAGAGCAGGAGGGGCCCCGGTTTATCCAGGGAGAAACTGATACTCAGAAGACTGAATTAAGCTCAAGGACAAAGAACGAGTTAGTTGCAGTCCAGCGTCACTGGGTTTATCCCATTAAGGGTAGTAATTTGCTTCATCCTCAAGGCTAATAAGTGCAAAAGCAGATCCTTGCTAAGAAACACGGGGAGGGCGCAGTGGCTCACCCCTGTAATCCCAGCACTTGGGAGGCCGAGTAGGGTGGATTGCCTGAGCTCAGAGATCGACCTCTTTTCTAAAAATAGCCAGGCCAGGCACTGTGGCAGGCGCCTGTAGTCCCAGCTACTTGGGAGGCTAAGACAAGATAATCGCTTCATCCCAGGAGTTTGAGGTTGCTGTATGCTATGACACCTCGGCACTACCAAGGGCGACCAAGTGAGACTCCGGGCGCTGGCCACATACACCAAGGCTGGAGGGTTCGAGACCGGCCCGGGCCTGCTAAACAACAATGACAGCTACAACCAAAAAAGAAAATAATAATAACAACAATAAAAATAGCCAGGCATTGTGGCGGGTGCCTGTAGTCCCAGCTACTCAGGAGGCTGAGGCAAGAGAATCGCATAAGCCCAAGAGTTTGAGGTTGCTGTGAGCTGTGACACCACAGCACTCTACCCAGGGCGACAAAGTGAAACTCTGTCTCAAAAAAAAGAAAAGACACCAGGTTTGAGGTCCGAACCTGCGGCGAAACTGAACCCCAGAACTGGGTGGCGGGCTCTGAAAATGTTCTTGTCATCCGTCCCGCCCCGGCCCTCCGCCCCAACCCCCACCTCTACTTGACCCTGCAGATTTCAGGCCCCGCCCCCAGAAGGAGGCAGCCAATCGAAGAGCTGCGGGCACGGCCTCTCTGCCTGCAGGCCGCGCCCCCGCCGGCAGTGACGTGCCCCGCCCTGCAGCCGCGGGATTCAAACTCCCGGAAGCGGCGTCCGAGTCCGAAAGTGTGGGTGCGTAGACGCTAGCTTGGCGCTTTTCCCTTCTCAGGTGCTGGCTGTCCCGAGGGAGGCGACCGCGGAGGTGCGAGACTGAGGAGGGGCGGCGGGGTCGGTGGGCAGATCGCGTCCGCTGGATTCAGTCTGTGCCCGCCCTGATAAATGTCCCCGTAAGCTGGCGCTCACCTAGTGCCCGGTACCCGACTGGGCGCCTCACGACCGTGGTTCTTTAGATCCCTCTTTTGGACTTTGAGGTGGGTATTATCATCTCCTTACAGATACGCGCAGAGAGGCCAAGTGATTTGTAAGGTTTTTTGTTAGTACGGCTTTTTTCGATTAGGAGGCGCTTTCATGTTTGTTTTAAAACATCTTTGTTTTAGGGGTGAGAAAACTAGTGTCTCTTTTGCAGCTTTTCTTTTCCTGTCTGTTTCCTTAGGCGTGGTCTTATGTGAGGACTTTTAAAGATTTGTCTCCACTTGGAGAAAACACGGCCCTCGAGATGCCTTGTGCAGTTAACTGAATGGAAATGCTAATGACTTAGGTCACATAAACCAATAATCTCAGAGTCCTTGCTGTTAGGGTTTGTGGATGACAAAAAGTTTTCAAAGTGCGGCCCCTGAAAATTGTTTAACAATTGAAAAAAGGAAAGGTTAGGTGTGGGCATAGTTGGGTACCAGATTGTGCAGTGGGTTGGGGGTGGGGACTGTACTAGAGTTCACAGAGGGGACCTGATGGTGTGACCAGGTCAGGCAAGGTTTGAACAGTAGAACCCTAGAAAATACAGACAAAGGATGGGCTGGACTAGGTGGGGAGAGCAGAGCGGTCTAGATTAGAGGCTGTAAGCAGTAGTCACTCACTCCAGGAGTTTCTGTCCAAATGTTAGGAAGCAAATTTCTGAGGGTTCTTCGAAGTTCTGCTGATCTATATTTCCACTATGGTATGTCTCAGTGACTTGGTAGAAAAGTACCTTGATGCTCAGGTTTACCAAGTCAACAGTGCGCTATCAGCAAAAGCACATAGCAGACCACTTCCTGTGGCAGCCCATTAGTGACACATGACACCCTGGCCTTTGCCTCAACTGATTTGATCAGCAATCTTATAAGGGCAAAAATCTAGGACCAGCCTTTTGATAAATGGTTTCTTCTACTCAGTCTGTTTTTCTAGTATTTTTAGATGTTCTGATTTTACATGGGATGACCTTAAAAGTCATTTCCCCACCACCTTATCTAAGTCAGTCTTCCCTATTTTTACTGATATCATTTATCACTGTACTCTGCTCATTTCCTGTATAGTTATTTATTGCAGTTTGAAAATCCGTGACTCTGTGTTTTCTTGGTAGCACCTGCCTTCATTACTACCCTGAAAACTCCATGATGTAGGGAACATGTCTTTTTTTTTTTTAAACTAGTTTATACCCAGCATCTATTAGGGTGCCTAATAATAGGAGGCTCTGTTGTGATTTTTGAATGCATTAATGGTCTCATACTTCTCTATATTTAACCACACTGCTATTATTCCATTTCAGGATGAATAAAGTAGAAAAAAATTTTTTTAACTTCCCTCAAGTGGAAAACTGGTTTTTAACTTACCTAATTAAGAGCTACTATATATTTTCCACCTAAAATTTATATTACTTCCTTCAAAACTGTCGTCTGGTACTGTTAGTAGATACCAAGCTTCTCCTCTTGGCACCTTATTTGTCATTCTTTTCATTCCTGAATCCCCTGAATATTGTACCTCTTATTGATGTCTCATCTTGAATTTTTCTCATTTTTCTCCACTGTGCTCTCTCAAATGACAATTAAGATAGATCTCAACTAGACATATCATCTATAACAGAGGACATATCATTATGCTGACATTTCAATGCCTGTATACTCAGAATTACATTATTTACCACCAGCTTTTATTCTTCGGTAAGGTATGTCCTTGATTCTGACCTATGTCTTTTAGGTTTCTTTTAATGGTTGGAGACCCCTCCATTATTTTTTAAACTAAACTTTTCTACTGAAGTATATAACACACATACAGAACAGGCACAAAATTTAAGTTTACAAGTTGACATTTTTAGAAAGTAAGTACCACATTTATCTACCACTTAGGTTTAAAAAAAAATGTTGGGCAGCTCCTGTGGCTCAAGGAATAGGGCGCCATCCCCATATACCAGGGGTGGCGGGTTTAAGCCTGGCCCTGGCCAAAAACTGCAAAAAAAAAAAAAAAAAAAAAAAAAATTGTTATAGCGCCTTAGAAGCCTTCCTTAGCACATTGGTTTGGATCATCTCTATTTAGATAGAGTATTAGACTTGTTTCAAACCTGGGATTTCAAAGTGAGACTTATAAATACAATTGATTTTTATTTTTCCAGATCATTTTAGAGATGTCTACCAGAAGTACCAAAGATATAATTAAAAGTAAGTGGGTATCAAAGCCTAGTAACTCCAAATCCGAAACTGCATTAGAGAGATTTAAGGGAGAAATTGCAGCCTTAAAAACATCAGTAGATGAAATCGCGAGCGGAAAAGGAAAGCTGACTGATAAAGAGAGACAAAGACTTTTGGAGGTAAATGGTCTTATAACCCTTTAAATTGTAGTGGCTTTATTATGATTTCCTAATGCTACCTTCTTCTTCCTGCCATTATTTCTTGTCCCACCCAGTTCATCAGTTTTGGAAACTTCAACTTGGGTCCCTTCAGAATCTTAAATTCCTACTTTGACTTTGCAGATCTTAGATACACTGTAGTAATTACTAACTTCTCTCACTTTTTAAATGTAATGGACTGTGTGTTTTGAGGTTACTAAGTTTGTCTTAGAAATAAAGACATCTTGATTCATATGTACCTTCAGCACAATAATACGGTCTGCTTTTTAGTTTTGTTTTTTTCTGAGACAGAGCCTCAGGCTGTCTCCCTGGGTAGAGAGCTGTGGTATCACAGCTCACAGCAACCTCCAGCTCCTGGGCTCAAGCGATTTTCTTTCGTCCGCCTCCCAAGTAGGTGGGACTACAGGCACCTGCCACAACACCCGGCTATTTTTTCGTTGCGGCAGTCATTACTGTTTGGTGGGCCGGGGCTGGATTTGAACCCACTAGCTCAGGTGTACATGCCTGGCGCCTTAGCCACTTGAGCCACGGGTGCTGAGCCTGCTTTTTAGTTTTTTAAAACAAAACAACCCAATCCATTGTACTTCCTATAACTTTTTGGTAATTTAACTTAATTACATGAATATTCCTGATAATTTTTGTTATGTTAAACTTAAGATTGTAAAACAAGCTGGTTTCCTGTTTTCACTGTTTTTTTTTTAATGGACAGGATAACTGTCGCATTCTCTAGACGTATTCTCTATCTGTTCTGTTTTGCAATACTGTGTTATTCATTGATAATATGGATATTGTGCCATTCTTACATCTCATTTTTATTGTAGAAGAGAAAATATTTACCAGAAATTATATAATCTGGTTTTTCTATTAGTATGCTAAATGTAAAAATCAAATCCATTTCAGAGTATTAATTGTGATCAGATTTCTTTGTGAATGGTTAAAACCCATTTCATCATGTATGTTGGCTATTTTCCAAGTAATCTTTGTTTGCAGGCTTTTTCTTTTCTGTTCTGTTCTTTTTTTTTTTTTTTTTTTTTTTTTTTGAGATAGGGTCTCATTCTTTTGCCCTGGGTAGAATGCCAAGGCATCATAATTCATAGGAACTTCAAACTTGGGCTTGAGAGATCCTCTTGCTTCAGTCTCCCTAGCAGCTGGGACTACAGGCACCTGCTACCATACCCAGCTAGTTTTTCTATCCACCCCCCACCCCCATGGAGTCTCAAGTTGTCGCCCTCAGTAGAATATGGTGGCATCACAACTCACAGCAACTTCAAATTCTTGGGCTTAAGTGATTCTCTTGCCTCAGCCTCCCAAGTAGCTGGGACTATAGGCACCCGCCACAATGCCAGGCTATTTTTTGTTGTTGTTGTTGTAGTTGTCATTGTTGTTTAGCTGGCCCTGGCCGGGTTCAAACCTGCCAACCTGAGTTTATGTGGCTGGCGCCCTACCCATTGAGCTACAGGCACCATCCTAGTTTTTCTATTTTTAGTAGAAACAGAGTCTTGTTCTTGCTCAGGGTAGTCTTGAACTCCTGAACTCAAGCAATCCACCACCTTGGTCTCCCAGAATGCTAGGATTACAGGTGTTAGCCATTGTGGCCAGCCTGTTTTCAGGCTTTTTGAGGTAAAATTATTACACGGGTTAGCAATTTTGCATTCTGTTCAACTGTATTTTAGATTTCCTAATTTACAATTTGTTATGCATAGACAGGAAGGATGTTGGGAACTTATTAGAACAATAGAGATTTAAAAATTTAATCATGGCTTGGCGCCTGTAGCTCAGCAGCTGGGGTGCCAGCCATATGCAGCAGAGCTGGTGGGATTGAACCCATTGCGGGCCTGGCAAATGATAATTACAACTACAGCCAAAAAATAGCCGGGTGTTGTGGTGGTGCCTGTAGTCCCATGAGACTCTGTCTCTAAATAAATAAATAAATAAATAAAAATTTAATCATAAATTTGGTTTTAATTTATTTTGCAAAAGTCTTTTTTATTGTTTGTATTTAGAAAATAAATGCTTGGGTGGCACCTGTGGCTCAGTGGGTAGGGTGCTGGCCCCATATACCTAGGGTGGTGGGTTCGAACCTGGCCCCGGCCAAACTGCAACAAAAAAATAGCTGGGCATTGTGGTGGGTGCCTGTAGTTCCAGCTACTGGGGAGGCTGAGGCAAGAGAATCGCCTAAGCCCAGGAGTTGGAGGTTGCTGTGAGCTGTGATGTCATAGCATTCTACTGAGGGTGACAAAGTAAAACTATGTCTCTAAAAAAAAAAGAAAAGAAATACTTAAGAGCATATCATTTGATTTCTTTAAGTTCTTACTATAGGAATATCATAACACAATTGAGTTAAATATTATTATTCAAACATTGAGAGATGAACTTTCATCATTTTACAGACATGAAGGTTATTTTGCCATCTGGAAAGAAATCTTAATGCTTCAGAGAGATAACTTTCCAGTTCATTTCACTTTTGACAAGCAATGGGTATTTTGTTCTTTTATAATTAGTTGAAATTACATTTCCTATAACTTCCACTTATTTATTTATTTATTTATTTATTT
>NW_003852403.1:38632046-38635116 GCF_000181295.1 Otolemur garnettii
GCTCACAGCAACCTCAAACTCTTGGGCTTAAGCGATTCTCTTGCCTCAGCCTCCCAAGTAGCTGGGACTACAGGCGCCGACCACAACACCTGGCTGTTTTTTGGTTGTAGTTGTCAGTGTTGTTTGGCAGGCCCAGGCTGGATTTGAACCCACCAGCTCCGGTGTATGTGGCTGGCACCCTAGCTGCTGAGCTACAGGTGCCGAGCCGCACTCATTTATTTTAATTGTGCCCATTAGAGTTACACAGAACAAGTCTACTTTTTATCCATTTGGCAATTTATCAGATATTTGAGGAAATCTTGCTTCTGCTCAACTTTTCTACAGATCAACCTCATATTCTTCAGCTTTTCTGGCTTCCCATCATCCTGAACACTTTGTAGTTTATCAATATTCTTCCTGAATTATGCCCCCAGAATTGAACTCTGTCCCAAACATGTTCAGGAAAACACAGATTCAAATGGCACTATTACATCTACTAATCTGAATGTTGTACTCTCCTTGAAGGCTAAAATAGTGTGGCTTTATGTCTACATGTACTACTGATTTGAGTTAAGCTTGTGGGTAACTAAAATACCCTCATCATTTTTATATGTACAACTATCCACCTAAACTTAAATATCCCCATTTTATATTGGAACAACTGCTTTTTTTCCTCCTTAAATGAAAGTTTTAACTTTTCATTTTGACCCTGTTAGCCTGTAAAGTAACAATAACAATAATTGTTCCGATCATCTTTTTATTGGCTTATTTTCTTTTATGGCAGCAGCAGTTTAATAAGCGTTACTCATACCATGTATAAGTACAGGTCTTTGGAAATGTTAAGCTTTAAAGATCACCTTCTAGATTCAATACCAAATCATTTATCAATAATAAGTGGTTAATGAACTCATCATTTCCTACCATAACATTCTGTAACTTTTACGTTCCACCGGTTCGAGTTTATTAATGAGCATGTATGTCTTAAATGACTCACTTTTTTCTAGCTCTTAGGCTTATAAGATCTGGCATTATGAAGGGATGATTATCAAATACTCATATGCGAGCCAGCCTTTCTTTAGCTTTTTCTCATCACCCCTGATAGAGGTGGTTTCTCCTCTCTCTGTCTTTGGCCATTCATTTTTTTATGTCTCTTAAGTACAGCACTTACCATATTGCATTGAAGTTGTTTCTTGACTTTCTGAACTTAAAACCTTGGCTTCCTCTTCTTTTTTGGCCCTCCTATCTAGCATAATACTGACTTGATAACATAATAAACACTTTATCAATGCTTGTTGTGGTATCTTGTTTCTCTGGATGTTTGACCTGGCTTTGTTCTAAGATTCTTCTTAGTTTATATCTAGAAAATTCGAGTCCTTGAAGCTGAGAAGGAGAAGAATGCTTATCACCTCACAGAGAAGGACAAAGAAACACAGCGACTCAGAGACCAGCTGAAGTCCAGATACAGTACCACGGCATTGCTTGAACAGCTGGAGGAGAAAACAAAGGAAGGCGAAAGGAGGGAGCAATTGTTGAAATCCTTATCTGAAGAGACAGAAGTATTGAAAAAACAGTTGTCTGCTACAACGGCAAGACTTGCTGAACTTGAAAGCAAAGCCAGTACGCTTCACTTATCTCAGGTGCTAAATCATTTCTTTAAAGCCTGACTTTTCTTTCTGATACAATATGTAATTCTTATGCTGAAGGAGTTTTTTAAGACATGCTTGCCAAATGATGAGACAGTATAGTATACTAACTGGTCACTTTTTTGGTAAGCCAGTTCCTTCTCCATAAGCAAAAATAGTTCCCTCCATTCCCCACATCATTGTTTTGCCCAGAGGAGGATTCAGTACGAATCCATTGGGTGTCTGTGACAGCTAAGAAGATTTTGTTGTGCTCTTATTTCTATATAGTTTGTATCAAGAAAATATTGGGCTTTGTTTTGTTGTTATTTTTCATATTTGAACTATACAATTATAATACCAAGTATGCTTTTCATAGCTACACATGCATTTTCTGTCCATCTTTTGTTTGAGAAGCACTAACGTTAAGGAATAAAGATTTGGAGTGAGATCTGGGTTCAAATCTTGGTTTTGCCACTTGCGAGCTATGTGCCTCTGAATAAAGTCCTTAACTTCTCTACACCTTTCATAATACTCAGTTTCCACAGAGGTAAAATTGAGATGAGATTACTGATCATTAAATGTGATAATGTATGTAAATTGCCTACCATAGTGCCTGCCACACAGTGACTACTCAGTAATCAATAAGTAATTACTTATTGATCAGGCCTCTGGTTCTTTTGGAAATTTGGAGATTTTGAATAATATTAACACAACTATTAATATGATCTGTAGAAGAAAATCTATAGCATTCAAATGTAATATCTCAATGCTGATCTATATAGTTTATTTTCCCTTTAAAGGAGATAATAGTGATCATATTTATCTCCAAAGATATAAAGATGTCTTTATATTTTCTCCAAAGATTGGCAGTTGACTATTTCTACAGATAAGTTCCAAGAGGTTAAATTTTTCACAGAGCTGAAACTCATGAAACTTTATAGTCATATTCAACATGTTTGTCTAAAATTTCACAGAGCTGAAATTTTTCTAAAATTTTCACAGAGCTGAAATTTTTCTAAAATTTTCACAGAGCTGAAATTTGTCTAAAATTTTCACAGAGCTGAAACTCACGAAACTTTATAGTCATATTCAACATGTTTGTCTAAAATCTTTTTTGAAGCTGAAGAAGTAGCTTCTCTACTTTTTTTTTTTTGAGACAGAGTCTCAAGCTGTCCCCCAGCTAGAGTACTGTGGTATCATAGCTCACAGCAATCTCCAACTCCTGGCTCAAGCGAGTCTCCTGCCTCCGCCTCCCAAGTAGCTGGGACTACAGGCGCCCACCACAACGCCCAGCTATTTTTTGGTTGCAGCCATCGTTTGGCGGGCCTGGGCTGTATTCGAACCCACCAGCTCAGGTGTATGTGGCTGGCGCCTTAGCCACTTGAGCCACAGGTGCTGAGCTGCTTCTCTATTTTTTAACATAAAATACAAATCTTGGCAGGAATTATAATTTTTTTTTTTTTTTTTTT
>NW_003852403.1:38635251-38662216 GCF_000181295.1 Otolemur garnettii
GATGGGTGAACTGCAGCACCCTGTGAGGCTGTGTTGTTTGGCGGACCAGGGCTGGATTCGAACTCGCCACCTTAGGTGTATGTGGCTGGCGCCCTAGCCACTTGAGCCACAGGCGCCGAGCCTGGGAATTATAATTTTTAAAAAGATATTCTTACAGTAATTTTTTTGGCTATCTAGCATTGATTTCTGTATTTGTCATCATGTCTAACTGCTATAACAAGCAACCTCCAAATCTCAGTGTCTTACACAAGTGTTTATTTTTTTCCTCATGCTATAGTCTAAGTGTTGGTTGGAGTTGAGGTAGCTTTGCTCAAGAGGCATTCAAGTCCAAGTTCCTTCTTTCTTGTGGCTCCATCACCCTGTAGGGCAGAGTCTTTCACCAGATCCTCTGTATACAGCTGTGAGATACAGCATGTGGAGAATTGCCTAGGAAGTTCTGGGGCCAAGCTTGGTGTTGGCATATTTCACTTCTACACACATTCCATTAGATTTAATTCAGTCACATGGACCCACTAACCACAAGGAAGGCTTAGAAATTATAGTCCACAGTGTATCCAAGGGAAAAAGGAAGGGGATTTAGTGAACTGTCTCTGGACAGTTTTTCCCTGGAGCACTAAACTGAAAGAAAGAAAAGGTTAAGTATTAGGGTGAGTGAACAGAGCTACTTTGGAGGAAAAAAAGTTCTTTTGAGCTTCCTCGCCAGTGTTCACAAAGTCTTTTTCCTTGCAGATGTTGAAAGACTGAAATAAATAAAGCATTGTCTGAGGTTGTTAGCCAACCTGGGGTACCTAGCCACCTACTTCCCCTCTTGTCCTCTTTTTTTTCCTCTATGAGAAAATGAAGGGAAAAAAGGAGGAGAGAAATTATGTTTCGGTTTTCATATAGTCCATATTAATTCATCCTTAATACTATTACTGATGTAGAATATAATTCTAGAAAGAACTTTTATCTTTTGTTTAACAATTTAATATTTCCCAGAGTTCATGTAAGTAGTCTAGCCCTAGTTTGTTTTGGTCTTCTTTGGTGAAAACCACTGGGTTGTTTATATGCATTAAAGGCTATTCTGGTGATCCTGGGGTACAGAGGACCTCAGAAGTCAAATTAGATCTGAAATCTCAGGGTTTCCCTTCTACCTAGGGAAGTTTTAGAGCAGCGGTTCTCAACCTGTGGGTCATGACTATATTAAAGGGCCACAGCATTAGGAAGGTTGAGAACCACTGTTCTAGAAGATCTTAATTCTGACAATGGTTACTTCTGGCAACTATTGTCTAGGTTGGTGATTTGCCAGCATGTGCTAGACCTGGATTTGGGTATATCCCTGTTAAGTATACTACTGTATTAGGGAACTAAATATAATGAAATCTTCTATTGCTCAATATATGATGTTAACTAATATTGGGTTATTTACAGACTGCGGCTGCAAACTGCTTCAACTCATCAGTGAGTAATATTCATGAAATAGAAATGCAGCTGAAAGATGTAAGTTCATTTCTTTTTGTTAAGTTATGAGTAAAGACGACTAATTCATTTATTTTATTTTATTTTATATTTTGAGACAGTCTCACTTTGTCACCCTGGGCAGAGGGCCATGGTGTCATAGCTCACAGCAACCTCCAACTCTTGGGCTCAAGCAATTCTCTTCCCTCCTCCTCCCAAGTAGCTGGGATTACAGGTGCCCGCCAGCCACAACGCCCGGCTATTTGTAGGGATGAGGCCTTGCTTTAGCTCAGGCTATTCTTAAACCTGTGAGCTCAGGCAGTCCACCCACCTTGGCCTCTCAGAGTGTTAGGATTACAGGCATGAACCACCACACCTGACTAATTCATTAATTCTTAAATTCTGTAGAAATTGGCCGTCTTAGTGCTATAGGGGTAAGGAGAGACTTGCCCTTTGCCCTGAAAGTTTGCTGAAAGATCATTGGTGGAAGAGAATCACTCTTTATTCAATATCCCAATGAAGTTCAGATATTTTTATACACCCCCTTTTGAGGGAAGGAAGAGAATAAGGAGTATAGATAGGTTCTGTTTTAGGGACTATAAATGATTGCTTGGGAGGTTGGATGGATGGGGGAAACAGATTGGCTTGTAAATTAACTCGAAAGACAGGTATTATGTTTTTTAAACGATTTGGTGTACTTGCTTTCTGCTGTATACTGAGATAACTGAGAGGAGGAATTTAGCTCCCCTTTTGATCTTTTGATCAAGTCAGTAAGGTTTATGCTAATAGAGGAAAAGCCTCTTCCACAGGTCTGTTAACTTCTAAGAAGTCTTTAATTCAAAATCTTTTTTTTTAACCTAAGAGTCATATTTGGGGTGAAATTTCCTGAGTTCCTTTAGTGTTGTGACTTGAAAAAAAATCTGTTGTTGAGACAGAAGAACTGAGTCTTCTCCTTCTCTTTTTGAGGCATTAAGGAGATCTATTTCCTCTAAGCATGGTCTCTATAGGCTAGAAAGCCCTAGAAGTCACCCACTACTACCAAACACCTCAATAACATCCCTTCTCCACCTAAATCTAACTTGCCCAACTATTTTATTGTTACATAATGCAATTCAGTTTATAGTATCTTTTTGTTTATTCATGTGGGTTATACTCTTTGGTTTGAAATTCTCTTGGAATTAGAATTCACTTTCATAATTTAAAAGGAGACATGTTCTTTGTACACTCAGTACTTTTTTTCTCTAGAATTTGATAGGAAGTTATTTTAGATATGTTAAAGCTATATTTCTTTTTTTTTTAATTTTTAAATTTTTTTATTTTTGAGATAGCTTCAAGCTGTCTCCCTGGATAGAGTGCTGTGGCATCACAGCTCACAGCAACCTCCAACTCCTGGGCTTAAGCGAGTCTCCTGTTTCCGCCTCCCAAGTATCTGGGACTATAGGCACCCATCACAATGCCCGGCTATTTTTTGGTTGCAGCCATCATTGTTTGGCGGGCCCAAGCTGGATTTGAACCCACCAGCTCACATGTATGTGGCTGGTGTCTTAGCTACTTGAGCCACAGGCGCTGAGCCAGTAAAGCTGTATTTCAAACTTATGTCTTAAATGGATTTGTGGGGTTTTTTGGGAATTGAATAAATTGAGAGCACAGAACTAATATTGACAGTGTATTTTTTCCAAGTTTTAATACAAGATACACAAAGTATAAAGTTCTTGAAGTTTTTGACTCAGCTCACTAGTAGATTGGAATTTTGATTCCAGAAATATTAGTGGCATTTCTATCTTGATCTAAGCATGCTCTAAGATTCTTGTTTTATTTAATCTAGCAAGTATCTCTTGAAGTCTATTTGATGTTCTATAGAAGAATTTAAATCTCTTGAGTGTCTGTATAGCAGGGTGCTGAGTACCTTTATCAAAATGATTTACCAGAAGTAACTGAAATCTAGAGGAAACATAATTTAAAATAGGTTCTGTGTGTTGTATATAACACTGTAGTGGATCACGCTGTGTATGTCAGTAGCCACCCATGAGATATGTGTATCTATGAATCATTCACCATAGACGCCTCCTGTGTCCTCACAGTATTTATGTACTTCTACCATGCTGGCTTTACAGCTAGCTACTCCTTAAATACACTGCCCCTTTCTCTTTCTGTTCCCTCTGCCTTGATGACATACTCCCTACCTCATTCAAATCTTTACTTAAATGTCACTTTCTTGGGATGGGAGGCCAGAAGAGGGGCTCCCTAGCTACCTATAGCAACCAAACAATTCCTATTCCCCCTTTTTAGCCACTCATCACATATTGCTATTAAACTTAGAATCTGTTTTACTTCTCTAGTTGAATTAGCTAACTTTTCCATTAGATTCAAGGTATAGAGGGAAAGACTTCTGTATTTTGTTCACTGCTATATCCTCAGTGTCTAACATTTGAAAGAAGATTGGATAGAATCAGTGAAATTTCTCAAATTTTAGTAGCTGTGGTTTTCCCTTTGGAATCTCAGCAAATGTTTGAGACTAGGAAGGAAATAGTAGTTGATGGAGCGTTAGGGAGCCAGGAAAGAGAGATCTCACTCTTAATCCCCACACTAGCATGTTACCAGCCTTTGAGAGCTCAGCAATTCAGGTTCCATCACACCCCACAGTTCCTACAAGGCTTCCTATAGCAGGATGCCCACCTATTTCAAGAATAAGTATTTGTTACTGTAAAATAAGTCCTAAAAACCTACCTGTGCCTTCCTTAAGGCCTAGCTATATCATTCCTCAGCTGCTATTTAGATATATCTGACATTCTCAAATAATTATGTGGAGTTAATGCTATAAACATTGTCAAATGTCAGTACTTTTACTATTTAAGAATTATTTTAGTACAGTGAAAATGGTCCTTTTTTTTTTTTTTAGACAAAGTCTAACTCTTTTAATTGTCAACTAAGGAATCTTTGAAAAGGGGTGTGTTCCCCTATGCCTTTGGAGATGTCTCACCTTTTCAAGCCAAATCAATGTGTGTCGTTTACATATTGATTTATGACTTTACCTGTAATTCCTATCTTCCTGAAATGTATAAAACTAAACTGCAACCCCACCACAGCAAATCCACTTGCTCAAGGCTTCTTGGGTGTGGCTCCAGGCCATGGTCCTCAAATTTGGCTCAGAATAAATCTCTTTAAATTATTTTACAGAATATGGCTTCTTTTCCATGGACATAAATTAATACATGGAAAGTATCTATTGGTTTGGCCTGAAAGGTGAGACATCTTAATGTATGGGCTTACAGGTTATAGGAGGGTTTAAAGATTCTTTAGTTGACAATTGGCTGGAAGAGTTAGGCTTTGTCTAAAAGACCAGGAGTCAGAGGAAAGGAAATGCATGAGTTAAGATAAGGGTCTGTTACTTAGGAGTAGCTACAGACATATACCCAGAATTTGTTACATATACAGGTTGGCCATAAAGTTCGTGTGCAGTTTAAACCCGTGTGCAATTGAGGACCTTTGGGTTTGTCTTGTGTAGTCTTTGACTGTTAGTGAGTTATAAAGGACCTCTCCAAGAAGGAAGGAAGCCTGTTGAGGCATGTCTTTCCCTTTTCTCATGGGTATCCCCTTGGCCTAGGTCAGCCTCTGGGGCTGGGGGAGCCTTAAGATTTTATTTTAGTTCACAGACGCAATACTTCTATCTAATCTCCCATTCTTAATGCGGTTTTGTCAGTTGACCCATAGTTTTTATTCCTCCAGTACAGGCTAACTTTGTGTTAGCTGATGAAGAGGATCCAGCGCCTGTCACTGTCAGCCAAGTGACAGCCAAATGCAGAGATAGGGATTAGGTCCAACCAGCTTTATTGTCAGAAGGCCAGCAATTCTGGAGAACAGCAAAACTAGTCTCTCAAAGACTGTTCTGCCCCAGTTACAATTCTAATAGTTTTTATAATGGGAATACAAGGAAATAAACCTAGTACATTTTAACTCTATCTGATAGGAAGTAACATCAAAGTAGACTTCATTATAACAATGCAAAATGTTTAAACACCAGAAAGGTAATTTTCTCTTAGTATCTAAGAGAACCATCAGAGAAAACAGCATATTATCAAAGTAACCTTTACTCCACCAATGTCACAACACCTTTTGTCTATATGTGACTGCCTCCTCAAGTGTCCTGAGGTAAACATCCTCATAATCATAGTGAAACCTTAACTAGATAAGGCAGTGGGCGAGGTAGGCAAGAATGTGAACTCTGCCCACTAGGGTCCCTGTACTGCTTCAGCTTAGCTTCTCAGACTCCGTCTTGTAGGCTGCTTTTCTGGCTTCCGTTGTCTTTGAGGTTGTAGTTTTAGGCCACAGAATATTTAGTGGATCTCTCTGTCAAACCAGAGGAAGAGCTTTCGGAGCATTCCCCAGGACTTCACCGTGCCCATTCTTATTCTACATACATTTTAATAAATTGGGTGAAAACATGTAGATAATACAAAGATGGAAAGGATAACTAATGTGATGATGACTCTAAAGATTCAAAACTGATACTATCAACATTTATGATAGCTATCAAATCCATTTATTGATACTATTAGGAAAAGGCAAGTGCATACAGAATCAGTGAGAAGGTGAAGAGTCAAGAAATGTTTGCATTATTGAGGTAACATCGCCATCATGTGGCCTGTTAGAATTTTGGTTCTTAACTTTTTTTTTTTATTTGAGTCAGTCTCCTGTCGGCTGCATCATAGCTCAGTGCAACCTCAAACTCATGGTCTGAAGCAATCCTGTCTCAGCGTCTCAGCCTCCCACGTAGCTGGGATTACAGGCACACAGCACACTACCTGGCTAATTTTTCCATTTTTTGGTAGAGACAGGTTTCATTCTTGTTCAGGCTGGTCTCAAACTCCCAGCCTTAAGTGATCTTCTGCCTCTGCCTCCCAGAAAGCTAAGATTATAGGTGTGAGCCGCTGTGCCAGGCCTGTTTCTTCAGTCTTTAACCAATTTAAATTTTTAATTTTTGTGCTTAATTTTTGGACAGCGACAGCTTCTTTTAAAAGACAAAAAAGAATTTTATTTTTATTTATTTATTTATTTTTTTCTGCAGTTTTTGGCTGGGGCTGAGTTTGAACCCTCCGGTATATTAGGCCAGCAACCTACTCCTTTGAGCCACAGCCATCACCCGACAAAAAAGAATTTTAAAGTAATTTTACAATATGGACAAATATAAGTTTAGTATAAAATTAGGCATCTTTGATATCTAACACACTATGACGTATAGGTATTTGGGTATACATGTGCTCTGAGTCATATAGGGCTCCCTCTCTAGGCAACTAAATCTGAGTCTGAGCCTGATGTTCTCATGAGTTCTTTTCTTCTGAAAGATGCATGGGGTATGACAGGATGGCAGTAATTCCGAGTAAGGGTTTACTACTATAGCCTGGTTTGAGCTAGGCCATGAATCCTAGCATTCTTCTCAACTATACTAAGTCCACTGTAAGTTCACTGTCAGAATGTTAATATTCATATTTATTTGAGGCTAATTTCTCTTTTCCCCAACTTGTACTGTGAAAAATTTCAATATACAGAAAAGTTGAAAGTGTATTGAACAATTGTATAGCTACCACTAAGACTGAACAATGATTTAGACTCTTTAAATCAAATTACTACAGGGAAGGTAGCTATCCACAGAGATTTACATTATAAATGATATAAGATAGGGTAGACACACAATATCTCCAGTTGGTAAGTGAACTCTTAAGTCATACAAAGATAATTACAGCCATAACTGACAGGTACAGACAGAAAAATATCTCAGGTGGCAGGAGAGCCCTGGACTAAGTCTTTCATTCCAGAGGCTACTTCTGTCTTCTTAATCTGTTTCCTACTCCTATAGAAAACAGACACCGAAAATGCTTTAATCCCCATACCTGGAAGCTTAGTTCACGCGTTTGTAGGATGCTTGTAGAAGAAGCCTAACAAAGTTTGGAAGAACCCTGTAGACTTTCTCTGGAGTTTCCATATATATAGATCTTTCTGGATATGAGCCTCAACTACCTGTGTCTTTAAAGGATGGAAGTTCTTACCAGAAAGCAGATGCCCTGATATACAGCCAGAACCTTGGGGTTCTTTATCTACTCTACATCCTGGGACTAGAGATCAGAGGAATGGCTACTGAAAAAGAAAACACTGTATTTTATTTTCAGCTCGGACTTAAAATAGAAGAATGCTATCTCTGCATAAGAGATCATTTTAAGAGTTGTCTAGTTCTCACAGTAGTCAGTAATCTGAAATTCATATTCCACTCTTGACAAAATGAGGTTTATTGATAATGTTATAGCTTCTTTGGAGTACAAATTACTATTAGTCCTGATTTATAGCAGGTCATGTGGGATATAAGTGAAAGGGTTACAAAGCTGTAACGAAGCCAGTGTTCTTTTAGAGAAAACCCTTTATATATATGCACACACACATACACAGACATACATACATCTACATAAACCCCCCCCCCACACAAAATAGTACTTTCCTCTTACCCCATCTCACCTCTTTTTTGGGGGACGGGATAGAGTGTTGCTCTGTCACCCAGGCTGCCATGGCTTTAGCCTAGCTCACAGCAACCTTAAATTCTTAGGCTAAATTGATCCTCCTGCCTCAGCCTCCCAGGTAGCTGGGAATACAGGTGTGTGCCAGAAGACCAGCTAACATGTCTATGAGACGGGCTCTCACTCTTGTTCAGGCTGGTTTCGAACTCCTGAGCTCAGGGATCCACCTGCCTTGGCCTCTCAGAATGCTAGGATTACAGGTATGAGCCACTGTGCCTGGCCCAGTCTCATCCTCTTAGACTTAACACTTAGATTGGAAAGGAGAGAAGAACTATAATCTCATGTCTGTGCTATATAAGAATTTCTAGTCTTAGGGCCAGGCGCGATGGCTCCCACCTATAATCCCAGCACTTGGGAGGCTAAGGCAGGTGGATTGCCTGAGCTCACAGGTTCAAGACCAACCTGAACCAGAGCAAGACGTCATCTTTGAAAAATAGGTGGGCGTTGTAGTGGGCGCCCTGTAGTCCCAGCTACTCAGGAGGCTGAGGCAAGAGGATCACTTGAGCCCAAGAGTTTGACATTGCTATGAGCTAAGATGCCATGGCACTCTACCAAGGGTGACCAAGTGAGACTCTGTCTCAAAAAAACAAAAAAAATTTTTTTTAGTCTTTTATCTCTACCATCAGCAGATTAGTTGTCTCCTTTGCTGGTTTTTAACATGAATGTACCCTGCTTTCAATAGGAGGACTGTCACCTCCCCTGGCAAAACAGGGTGGTAACTGTGTGTGGGGGGATAATGTGCAATTGCTGGGGATGGCTGAGATCCCTAACGGACTCCTTTTGTTTTGTCTTTAACTGAATTTCAAGAATCAAGAGGTTAGGGCGGTGCCTGTGGCTCAAGAAGTAGGGCACTGGCTCCATATACCGGGATTGGCGGGTTCGAACCCAGCCCTGGCCAAAAAACTGCAAAAAAAAAAAAAAAGAATCAAGAGGTTAAGAACATTTAGAGTTAGAACCAGAGGACATGTGAATTTGTCCTAGTTAACAATATCTATAGAAATTTTTATTTTAGAAAATAAGAGACAGGCTTGGCGCCTGTGGCTCAAGTGTCTAAGGCACCAGTCACATACACCTAAGGTGGCGGGTTTGAATCCATCCTGGGCCCGCCAACAACAATGACAACTGCAACCAAAAAATAGCCGGGCGTTGTGGCGGTTGCCTGTGGTCCCAGCTACTTGGGAGGTGGAGGCAGGAGACTTGCTTGAGCCAGGAGTTGGAGGTTGCTGCGAGCTGTGATGCCATGGCACTCTACCCAGGGGGACAGCTTGAGGTTCTGTCTCAAAAAAAAAAAAAAAAGGAAAAGAAAAGACAGCCAGGTGTGGTGGTTCATACTCCTAGCACTTTAGGAGGCTGAGGTGGGTGGATTGCTTGAGCTCAGGAGTTTGAGACCTGCCTGAGTAAGAGCAAGACCCTGTTTCTACTAAAAATGGGGGTTGGGGAAGAAAACCTAGCTGGGCATTGTGGTGGGCACCTGCAGTCCCAGCTACTTGGTTTTTGTTTTGTTTTGTTTTGTTTTTGAGACAGAGTCTGACTCTGACGCCATGAGTAGAGTGCTACGGCATCATAGCTCACAGCAACCTCAAATTCCCGCTCCTCAAAAAAGGAGCAAGCCAGTCTCTGCTTCTGCTTCTTCTAAGGGTACTAGTCATCAGATTTAGGGCTCACCTCACCCCCATATGGGCTCATCTTAAATGTATCTGTAAAGACCTTGTTTGTAAGTTAGGTCATGTTCTGAGGTTTCAAGTGAACATGAATTTTGGAGGACACGGTTGAACTCACTATAAGCACAAAAATCCCATACAAATAGGTGAGCGAACTGAGTTTGAGATTTTTAATTGGAATATAAAGATGATATAAGGGAAGACAATTGGTGATAAAGAGGGAAGGTGGCTGTTGAAAATTGATCTTCTGGAAAGTAGACACTGAGATGATGTTGGGAGTACAAATGATTTATCAGGGAGCAAGATCTGTGTAAGGAAGAAGGAGCAGGAATGGACCATCAGACCATGGTGAAAACCTGACAGAATCTCTGTCAGCCCATGGCAGGGCAGGCGGGTGGGCAGGTAGGCAGAGCAGAGGGCCGTGTTGGGTAGAAATGGATAGGCCCTTGTTCAGTTTGGGCTGGGACCACCCAGTTCCTCTCAAAAGCTGAGGGAAATTTGAAGGAGTTAGCAGCTGGAGGCTCTGTGAGCCCCTACATCGGGGCAGAGCTCTTTCGTGAAGGGGAATTTGTACAGCAATCTCTATGTCTGCCACAAAAGGCATTGTAGTTTACAGAGAACTTGCATACACACAATGTTAAGCAAGTTATGTTTTGGAGAAAGCAAATAAATGAACTTAATTTTGTGTGCCTTCGTCATGTTGTCGTCTATGCTGAAGGTGCGTGACATAAGTAGTCGCCCTTAATTATTTTATGAGCCATACAAGGTTTTATGTGTTGGAAAAATCTAAATCACTTGGACTCCCTTACCTATTTTAAGATTTTGTTTTTTATTTTACTGTTGATTTTCTGTCATCTTCACATTAAGGCGCTGGACAAAAATCAGCAGTGGCTTGTGTATGATCAGCAGCGAGAGGTGTACGTGAAAGGACTTCTGGCAAAGATCTCTGAATTGGAAAAGAAAATGGAAGCAGCTGCTCATTCGCTCCCACAGCAGACAAAAAAGACTGAATCAGAAGGTACTGACTGGTATAAAAATGTACTCTGGGGATGGATCTGACATTTTCCAAAAGGAGTGATTTAGGAGTGATTCATCCAGTTTAGATTTTTATAGATACATGCTAGAAGGTAAAATAAGAGCAAGTCTTCTGGCCCTGAAGTAAGAAATACCATTTTTGCAAGTTTCATTTCCAAGTGTGTTCAGATAAAAGGAGGGTGCAACACAGATGAAAGGTCATCTTTGGCAGCTCTGGAATCACATTAAATGTTTTCCACCCATGAATGTCCTTCCCCTCTTCCAAAGTTCTCCAATTTTTATTTTTCCAGAGCTGTCCTTGTCACCAACTCTTTTTTTTTTTTTTTTTTAGTCTTACTATGTCACCCTTAGTAGAGTGCCATGGTGTCACTCACAGCAACCTCAAACTCTTGGGCTCAGGTGATTCTCTTGCCTCCCAGGTAGCTGGGACTACAGGCTCCCGCCACAATGCCCAGCTATTTTTTTAGTTGTTGCCATTGTCATTTTTATTTAGCAGACCTGGGCTGGGTTCGAACCCACCAGCCCTGGTGCCTGTGGTTGACGCCCTCATCACTGAGCTACAGACACTGAGCCGTCACCAACTCTCTTCTTATACTATTTCCTTTTGGCACTTATTTCTGTTATATGAACCTCAGGAGAAAGAGTATATTTTATAGATGATTCTTCAATTATTTTAGCATCGATATAGAATTGAGCTACAGTTTCTTATTCATGATGCAGTCTTTTTGCCAAGAGCTTTGCAGTTTCCCTAACATTGATCTGAATGAAGTTTCACAGCACCACAGGAGGTGGGGCAGGAAAGGTCATCATTCCCATTTCACAGATGAAGAAGTAGGTTCAGCAATTATAGATGACAAGTTAAGCGTTTCTTAAAAGACTTGACAGCCAAAAGGGGACCAAAGCCTTGAATTATAGTATAAAGTGAAGGCTAAAGAAATGGGAATAAGGTTTATGATCTTGGATCATCACATTAGAATATTTAAAATGAAACTCATGCTAAAAAGAAAACACAAAAGGAATGTCTCTAGAGGCAATTCAAAGCTGGTTAGCCCTAATGAGACAA
The DNA here is from genome assembly GCF_000181295.1 of Otolemur garnettii. NCBI lineage: Eukaryota > Metazoa > Chordata > Mammalia > Primates > Galagidae > Otolemur > Otolemur garnettii. Next base: position 38,647,011 of record NW_003852403.1, read on the forward strand.
AGTTATTACCATGGTGCCTTTATATGTTTACTACACATAAAAGCAGGATTTTAGTTATGAGCTAAGTCTTATGGTTTTTCTTTTGGTAATGTGGCTTTCTCTCTATTTTATCAGCATAATATGTGTTATAAGCACTTGTTAAAATAATATAATAGTACTGAAAGGCCACATCCTACCTTTCCCATCCCAGTTTTTGTTTCCTCTTTCTATAGCATAGCTGCTCTTAATATTTCTGTTTTTAATTTTGGTAATTATCTCCATGTCTATAAATAATGAGCTTATATCTTTGTTTGTTTTCTTTAGACATTTGTCTCAATATCTCTTGATTTAGTATCGTTATAGTACTGAGTCTAGTTCTCAGTTTGTGAGTTTTGTACCATCAAACGATGTCCTTGAACTTCTCTTTCTTATTCCATCATGTGTTAACCATAGTCCTTTTCACTGACTCCCCATGTTGTAAACTGGGGAAATACGTGTGCCCTCATTCAGAGGAACATATTTAATGTTTCACTTTTCAGAATATTATCTTTTCTATAAAGTGAATTAATGTTTGTCACAGGTTATCTTCAAGAAGAGAAGCAAAAATATTATACCCATCTCTTGGCAAATGCAAAAAAAGATCTCGAGGTTGAGCGACAAACCATAACTCAGTTGAGTTTTGAACTTAGTGAATTTCGAAGAAAATATGAAGAAACCCAAAAAGAAGTTCAAGAGTTAAATCAACTGTTGTGTTCGCAAAGAAAGGCAGATGTACAGCATCTGGAAGATGATAGGCATAAAACAGAGAAAATACAGAGACTCAAGGCAGAGAATGATATTGCGAGGGAAAAACTTGAAGAAGAGAAGAAGAGATCTCAAGAGCTCTTATCTCAGGTAAGCTCAGTAGTAAGGCTTTCTATGATTCATAACTCAAGGTGTTCTTTGAACACTTATTAAGTGCCAGGATCTACTTTAATCACTAGACAACCAGCAGGAAGCAAAACAAGTTTCTACCCCCTCATGGGAGTTTATATGTCAGAATGGACACTGACCACAAACAAGTACCTAAATAAATAAACTAAAGAAAATGCAACAGGGTAATATGATGAAGAGAAATTGGGGGTCATTGGAGGCCTCTCTGAGGAGATGGTGTTTGGACAAAGAGCTGAGAACAGGAAGGATCCAGTGAGGATCCTGTGTAGAGGAAATCATACAACAGCGGCTCTGAGTGAGAAGGGGCTAGGTACGCCTGAGAAGCTAAAAGAAGATAGGATATAGTGGGAGGAATCACAACGGATTCCTAGGCCAGCATCTGGGTTGTAATGATACTCTGCTTACCTGGATTCCCACAGCACCTTTCTTGTTTTCTTACACTCAAACATTATGCTAGGGTATCTTAGTAATGTTGGAGTTACTAAGTTAGGATTATTAGAATGGAATACTACTTTGACAGAACTCATTAATTTAGATTTTGCATGGCAGCATGAAATAATGGAAAGAATATTCTTTGGAGTTCATGCTTGGTCTGTGGTCCAGGATGTGCAAATCACCTAACTGTCTGACTCTCAAGTTATTCAAATCAAGTTGTCAAATTAACCATAACCTCTGCTTGCCTCTTAGGGCTTTTGTGAGGGTCATTTGAGACAATGTGAGAGTGCTTTGTAAACTAAGCAAGGTGAATGTTAGTCACTGATAGAAATATAATAGTAATTCGTAAAATCCTCCAAAAGTTGAGAGTGGTGTGGGGAGTGATTAGTAGTCTGTAACATTTGCCTTCTTGGTCTTTATCACTCTACTCTATCCACAGGTGTGATCAGTGATATTGGGGAAGAATTAAGCAGAACTAATCACAGTTTGCTCCAACTCTGTGGCCAAGGGCAAGGCACTGCCAGCTTTGTTACTCTCCTCAGAAGTATCAGGAGATGTGAGGCCTCCAGGAAAGGGGGTGTGGCTGCTGCAGAGTTCAGTGTTTGATCAGCCTTGCATCTGTGTGCTCAGGGAGCTCTCAGCCTGGGAGCTATTGCCCAGCTGCTAGTGTAGGTAGCCACCAAATAAATGACCAGCTGAAATAATTCATCCCTGACCGGCAGGTGTTGTCCTGGTTAGAGATGTGAGACGTGTGATGTGAGCTTCTCATGCATCCCAGGCCAAGCCATAAACGGTTGGACGTGACAACAGTAGCTCTCTTTACATCCTACAGGTCCAGTTTCTTTACACATCTCTGCTAAAGCAGCAAGAGGAACAAACAAGGGTTGCTCTGTTGGAACAACAGGTACTCACTTGGGGTTACTTCTAAATTCAATCTGGCCTCTTAGAAAATGGAATTTTTTTTCTCCTGTTGGTACTCGTCTAGGGGGAACCTTTCGAAATTTATGAAAAGCATTTTTAAAAGGCTTTCACAAAAAATATTTAAAAATATCTGAACTAGCCATATATTCCTGTTACTGTCCTTAGACTAAACCAGATTCTTTGAGAAATGATGACAATTTTCTTGACAGGAAGATATTGGGCTTGGCAAATTGTACTCTTCCCAATGGCTGTAATTCCTACCCTAGTAGGATCCAACCTAGTAGGATCTCCTAATGGGGCTACCTTATAACTTCAAGCAGATCTTAGAGAGACATCTGTCATTCTCGGAATGTAGAGCAGAGAGTCTTACTGCAACCAGAGAATGGCCATCATTTCCCTTCTCCCTCTTTTCCGTCTTCTCCCTCTTTAAGAGATGGAGAGAAATAAATCTAACCAGCAGCTTCTTAAGCTGCTCTTCACTCACCTGTACCTTAGCATTGGCTTTGTTTCGTGGATAAACTAAATCCTTAGCTATAAGCTTCTCCATTTCTAAATATCTCGTGGCGCCCAGATGAATTCTTGCTATGATGATACAACAGATGTTCTCTTCTTGTGCTAATACAAGAATGCAAATCTCCAGTCTAGAAAACTAGATAACAGTAACTGTCTTGTCCTGGACATTTTCTAGATGCAGGCATGTACTTTAGACTTTGAAAATGAAAAACTTGACCGTCAAAATATGCAGCATCAGTTGCATGTAATCCTTAAGGAGCTCCGAAAAGCAAGAAATCAGATAACACAGTTGGAATCCTTGGTGAGTCTGCAATGGTTAAATTGAAACTGCTCTTTGTCTTTCTGTCATCTTAAAGAACAGCTAGCTATATCTCCAATCAATAGGCAGAGTCCCTGTCTCCTTTGAAGCAAACGCCCTTTGAGCATCAATTCGTAGCACTAGAAAGAGGGACATCCTATATCTCTTGGTGATGATGACATCACTGGTGTTTGGAACCATCTCCCCACCTACTGTAGGTGCTGTGATTCTAGAGGCAATAAACAGCACCCGGCGGGGGAGAGAAGTCATGGAATCCTGAACTGGATGAATGAAATGCTGTTCTTACGGATAATGGAATGTTAAGGAGAAACCCAGCTTTGGTTGTATAGATTCTTTGACAAACAGTACACAGCTCTATTCTTTACTATGTCGTTGATTTGGACCATTTATAATGTTTGAAATTAAGATGTGTAATTCATTTTTTATTATTGACTGCTTCTCAAAGCATAGGAAGTCAGAGGATATGAAAAGGATTTGTTATTTTCTTGCTTTCCACCACCTTCCCAGTGTGCTATAAGATACACTCATTTTTAAGTTTTATTAAATAAATTCTTACCAAAAAAACGAAAAAGGTAAGTCTCAAAGACGCATTATCTTCGACATTTCTGTGTATAACCTGTTTGGTCTGCTAAAATTCTTTTACTGCCCCTTAACTCCATGTAGTTCTTTATTGCTGAAATTGCCCATTTTATCAAACTAGCACATTTAATCAGCGCTGCACATAGACCTACCTTCCATTTGGCTCGAAGCACATTAATAAAACCTTTCTATATGAACACCAACTCTGGTACTTCTCAGGTAATTTGGGTAATAACAGTAGTTGTCTGGGTAATTCATAACCGATACCACCGTAGTACCGATGAGCAGGGATTCAAAAGAAAATCTGTCTGTTGGGCTCAAACAGCTCAAGTTAAAATTGCTGAACAATGTGCCTTTTTACAAATGGTGTTCATTTGCAATTTACTTTTCAGAAGCAGCTTCATGAGTTTGCCCTCTCAGAGCCATTAGTTGCTTTTCAAGGGGAGAATGAAAACAGAGTAAAAGTTGGCTCACCAAAAAGTCCCCCTGCTGCACTCAACGAAAGCCTGGTGGAGTGTCCCAAGTGCAATATACAATATCCAGCTACGGAACATCGAGATCTGCTTGTCCACGTTGAATACTGTTCAAAGTAGCAAAATAATTATTCTTTCGTTTTGTGTCAAAAGATCCAATACTGTATCTCATGTTAGCTTATGAACATTCTGAATTGCATATTTCACCTTCTGTATAAGAAACTGCCTATCTACCTTTGACACTGTCATACAAGTGAATCATTGGAATTTTGGAGCTGCTTTGCGTTTTCCTTGGCAGTGATACCTCCTGAGATGGTTCCTCATCAGGCTATAGTGACAGAAAGTGGTGAGCAGTGTGTGCTGAAACTACTCACGTTTTGCACTGTTAAAGTACTTGATGAAGAAAAGATAATTCAGGTTATTGCTTATGGGTTATAGCACAGGCAAACAAATATTTTATGTTTTATGACTTTAAAAAAATCAAAGGTAACTAACCAAGAATCTTAACTGTGTTAGTATGTTTTATTCAAGCACTTCTGATTTTGGTGTCCCTTGTATAAAGGTGATAATACCATTTTCACTTTTTTTCTTTGCCATCACAGAACGGTTATAAGTAAAGTTGAGAATTTTCTTAATGTTTATTTGCTGCTTCCTATCGAAACTAAAGCCAGCCATGTTCTGAGCATGAAGTAGATTCTATTTGAAGAATACTCACAAGTAGCCACACGCAATGTTTTTTCTCTCATATTATCTGGCTATAACTTGAATTTCATTAGCACATGTCAGTTAGCTGAAATTGTTAAAATGAATTTTAACAAAATCATCTAGCCCTCCTGTTTGATTTACAATATTTTATTTATTTTTGGCACTCTTGAAGCTGGGCAATATAATTATCAGATGTTTGTTTATCAGAGAGGTTTGTACATGCTTTGTGTAAACCCCCAAATTTTTTTTTATTTCTTCAGGTTTTCTAACATGCTTAACACTGGGCTACTATTAGTAATATAAATGAGAAAAGAATAAAATTATTTAATAAGTTTTAATATGTCTAGTGTATATGTATACATAGGTATTCTAAGATTTCTACCCCAAGAAGAGTGTCTGGGTTACAGATTAAGACACTGTGTAAAATAAGGCAGTCAAGCACACATCAGAACCAGAAAGTATGTGAGGAAGATAGGACTAGCTGCTTTCAGACATCTCTGTGGAACAGATAACAACTCATGCTCATATTTATTCATAAATATGAATTTGAAACTCATGCTCATATTTATTCATAAATATGAATTTGAGTTATTCATTACAGGGGCAAATAAAATAAGCATGAAAGTTATATAGGTTTTTTTAACTCTAGAAATAATACAGATCTGTTTATGAAAGTAAAATCTTGCTATTACTGTTAATAATCTCAGGTTCGCAATATCATCAACTATAGTTGGACAAAAGAAATAGAAATCTTCAACCAGATAGTTCTTCTTCTGACCCTAAGTATTATGGCAAAGACCATAGTTTAAATCGTAAATATATGCAGTAAGGAAGTTATCTCCCTTACAACTTTAAAGCAAGCCAGGCATTACTTCTTTATAGATGTGGGAAGTATCTTGGTCATCAGGGAGTAGTGGAGTCAAGAACTCAGACCCTTGATGCAAGAGCCTGTGTAGCTGTATTCTATTTGCCAAGATTTTATTGAGTATTTTTGCGTTGATATTAATTAATGAAATTGGTCTATACTTTTCCTTTTTTGTTGGCTCCTTTCCTGGTTTTGTTATCAGGGTGATATTTACTTTATAGACTGTGTTGGAGAGGTTTCCTTCCTTCACAGTGTTTTTTGTTTTCAATTTCATTTATTTCTGATCTATTGGTTATTTCTTTTCTTTTGCTAGGTTTGGGACTGGATTACTCTTTCTTTTCCAGTTACTTGAGATGATTCATTAGTATGTTGATGTGTGCTGTTTCTGCTTTGGGGATGTGGCACCTAATGCAATAAATTTCCCTCTTAGGACTGCTTTTGCAGTTTCCTTCAGGTTTTGATAGTTTGTGGCTTCATTGTCTTTGTTCAAGGAATCTAATGATTTCCTTCTTTATCTCCTTCTTGGCCCAGCTGTCACACAGCATAATGTTTAGTTTCCATGACTTGCCGGGGGTCGGGGGGGGGGTGAAGGTTTTTGTTGGAGTTGAGTTCTACCTTTATTCTCTGTGGCCTGAAAAGATATAAGGTATAATTTCTATTTTTTAAATTTTGTTGAGGTTTGATTTGTGTCCTATGATATGATCAGTTTGGGGCTACGATCCATGAGCTGATGAGAGAGAACGTATACTCAATAATTTGGGGATGGTATGTTCTGCATGTCTATTAAGCCCAATTGTTCTAGGGTCACATTTAAGTTCCTTGTTTCTTTGTTTAGTTTCTGTTTAGAGGATTTGTCTAATTCTGTCAGTGGGGTGTTGGAGTCCCCATTTATTGTGGTATTGTAGGATATATTATTGTTCAGACAGTAAGGGTTCATTTTATAAATCTGGGAGGATTTATGTTCGGTACATATGTATTTAGAATTGAAATGTCTTCAGAAAAAAATCAAAGAATTGCAGTGTCTTCTTGTATTGTTCCCTTGACCAGTTCCTCTTAGTCTTTCTTTATTTTTATTGCTTTAAATTCACTTGTATCTGCAAATAAAATTGTGACTTCTTTTTTTCTTCTGACATCCATTTGCCTGAAATATTGTTTTTCATCTCTTCACCTAAGTCTTATTTAGAGATTAGATGTATTTCCTGAAGACATCGTATAGTTGGCATATATCTTTTTTAGCCAGCCAGCCAGTGCCTCTTCAGTGGGGAATTCAAGCCATTCACATTTATTGAGAGAATCGATAAATATGGTGGAGTTCTGTTTGTCTTGTTTTGCAGGGTTTTGTTGTCTAGTTTTATCATTTGGGTCATTGTGGAAGCTAGGCTTTGGCCTTTTGTTTCTGGGTGTCTACTTTGCTGGTGGTCCATCATGATGGTCTATGTGTAGTATGGGTACTTTCTGAAGAGCTGGTATTGTAGTGGCAGTTTCTTCGATGATTGCTTGTTTGTAAAAGATTTGATCTCTTCATCAAATATGAAACTTAGTTTGGCTGGATATAGGATCCAAGGCTTTAGTTGATTTTTCTGAGTAAGTTGAAAGTCAGAGCCCAGTCTCTTCTGGCTTGTAAAATTTCAGCTGAGAAATCCACTGTCAGCTCTGATACATTTGCTCCTGTAGGTCAATTCATGCTTACTCCTGGCTGTTTGAAGAGTTTTGTTTTTCATTTTGACCTTGGCCAATTTCATTACAATGTATCTAGGACAGCAGTTCTCAACCTGTGGTCCTGACCCTTTGTAACATCATGGCATTAGGAAGGTTGAGAACCAGTGATCTAGGAGATGCTCTGTATTGAGATGAACCGGGATTCATTATCCATCTAAAAGGAATCTTTGGTGATGCTTTGGAAATTTTCTGTTATGATATAAAGGTATCCCTGAAGGAGATACCTTCAGAGATCCCTATAATTCATATGTTTGTATGCTTTTTGCAGTTCCATAATTCTCTAAGAGGTTGCTGTGCTTTTTACATTCTTCTTTTCTGCCTCTTTAAATGACTGAGTTAGCTCAAGAGCTTTATCCTCTAGCTCTGATATTCTTTCTTCTCCATGGTTTAAAATCTGTTATTGAAACCTTCTACTGCATCTTTAAATTCTCTGAATGACTCCTTTGGTTCTTTAAGCTCTGATATATCCTTTCTATTTTCATGATGTCTTTCATTCATTTCTTGGGTCAATTTTTGGATTTCCTCTTGATGGTTTTCTACTTTACCTTCAATTCCCATCATCATTTTTGCCATCCATACTCTAAATTCACTTTTTGTTATTTCCCTAATTTCTTTATAGGTGAATCTTGTGTGGTAGCTGCTTCATGATCCCTTGGGGGGAGGGGGTTGATCTGTTGTGATTTTTCATGTTGCTAGAAATTTGTTGTTGGTTCCTCCTCGTGGTGTTTTCTTCTTGTTCACTTCCTTCCCCTACTTACTCCTCTCGCTTCTTAACATTCCTTATCTCTGTTCTTGGGTGTTAAAGTGGCTTTCTGGTACAGGGATGAAAGGGAAAGAAGAGAATAAAGAGAAGGAAGAAAAAAAAATTTTAAAGAGAGAAGAAAGATGGAAAGAGAAATTGTAAGAGAGAAAGTGGAATTGAGCTGAACACAATGACCTACACTCATAGTCCCAGAACTCCTGGGGGGCCAAGGCAGGAGCGCCTTACTGGCTTGAACAAGAGCAAGATCCTACCTTTAGCAAATACAGAAAAAAAAAATCAGCCATTTGTCATGATGGTGACCTGAAAGTATGGTCCCTTGGAAGGCCAAAGCTGGGGTTTGAGGCTTCTATGAGCCAGGCCAATGCCGAGTTGCCCCAGCCTAGGCCTTAGAACAAGGTCCTAGAAATAAAAGACAGAATGATACAGAACAAAACAGACCAAAAATAAAAAAAAAATTTTTAAAGATTATCTTGGTTATCATTTGAGAGACTTATGAGGTAAAGATGAGAAAAGTGGGAAAACAGACCCCCCCAAAAGGAAGAAAAGTAGAGAGAAAAAAAGAAGCATGTAGGAAAACATGTAACAAAGATAGAAACCTTGATGTTATATATATATAATGCAATATATTGATATATTGCCTGGACAGCACCAGGTGGTGCTCTAGGGCTAAGAAATAAAAATATAGGAAAAAAGCGCATTACTTCTACCTGTAGAAGAATTACTTCTTCCTGGAGACAGGAAGTTACTGTCTAGTTGCCATGGAGACCCAGTCTTGTTTTCCTGGTTTATTTGATTTCAGTCTGGGTGTGGTGACTATATCAGTGTTGAATCCTGGTAGGGGGTGGGGAAGCCAAAATCCTGAAGTTTATACCAGAGTTTATGGGAGATAGGCCCTTACCATCCAAACAATTCCCTGAGGCCACAAAGAGGTTTCTGGGGTGGGTGGCAGGATCTGTCCATCTCTCCAGTGTCTCTGTGGGTGTTAGCCTGCTGTTTGTAAACTGGGCTCCACGAAGGCCAGCTCATTCAAGGTGGTGGCTGTCTTTGTTCCTCCCCCGAGGCTCTCCCAAGATGGTGGAGCTCAGGCTCCTGGCCTCTCTGTTGAGCAGTTTCCACATTCACACCTGCCCAGCCAGTGTGGTGTAAGTTCACTGGCCAGCTCAGGCCTGCTCAAGACCTCTCCAGCAAGCCCCCAATTTCAAAAAGTGCATAATGACTTTCTTGTCTCCAACCCTTTGACAAAAGACCAACATCTACAAAGATACAACCCTTATGCTAAGATAGAATAAAAAGTAAGTATTTTTTAAAAGCAGTGAAAAAAAAGTCTAAAAGTAAAATGGAGCCACTGGCACAGATGGCTCCCAGGTGTTGTGTACTTCTGAGAGGTGAGTCTTAAGTTTGGTCCTCAGCTTCACAGGTGTTCACACAAAGAAACAGTCCTGTGTGCCATATGTAGGAATGAAAAATAGAGCTGATCCTCTATAGAAATAAAATCATAACACTCGTGGTACTAAAGCCAAAGAAATGCATTTTTCCGGTGCCCCTCCACTGAGAGAAACTATGTAACACAGTGGTTGATAACCGCAAGGACAAGCTTGCCATAAACAGCAGTGAGTTCCATACCACCAAATTCTTTTGTTGTTGTTGTTTTTTGAGACAGAGTCTCACTTTATCACCCTTGGTAGAGTGCTGTGCTGTCACAACTCACAGCAACCTCCAATCCTGGGCTTAGGTGATTCTCCTGCCTCAGCCTCCTGAGTAGCTGGGACCACAGGTGCCTGCCACAATGCCTGGCTATTTTTTTTGTTGCTGTTTGGCTGAGGCTGGGTTTGAACCCACCACCCTCAGTCTATAGGGCCGGCGCCCTACTCAGTGAGCCACAGGCACCGCTCCCATCAAACTCTTAATCTCTTTCCATATAGATGAAAAATGATCTAAGACAACTTCATAATGCTCAGGGGCAGGCAATGTGCAGATCATGTAGCAATTCTCTGCTCTGCGGCTTTTCCCAGAGTACATTTTAGAGTGAGAGAGCCACCTCTTACAGACAACCTGGAACCATGCACGAGTCAGGCAGACGGCTGACCACTCAGGCGGCAATGGAAGCTATCACCCAAAGGGGGCGCAGCTGCTCAATGCTAGCCCTTGGCATCCCCAGGACCACAGGAGTTCCACGTGGCTGATCTTTCAGATTTTCCAGAAATCTGGAATTTTAAAGTATGAAATCTCCCCATTTTTAAATGTCATAGACTACTATAATTTTAACACCATGGACCAAAACACATTTTTAGTTTGTGACTTTTGCTTGTGGCATCTGAATGGGGTGATTCAGACCTGAATCAACAGTGATTCAGGCTGAGATGGGGACAGAACCTAGAAGGGCTCTCAGCGCCTGCCTGCTGTCTCAGGACTGAGTTCTCCCATCACCAGCTCAATTAAACAGATGCTAGATGCTGTCTGAGTGACACAGTGAATATGGCCCTCCTGGAACATTCCCTTGCACCTGTCTTTTGTGGCTACACTTCTTGGACAGAGAACTAGTTGCCTGAGAGCATATCCTGGCTACTCTCTGCTCCCCCAATCTGAAAACAGAGGGAACATCGGGACTAGGAGGGAACTGTGAGATCATTTACTTCAGGGTCCCGGAAATCCCCTCACCTTTAGAGTTGAGAATGTTGATTTTTTTTTTTTTTTTGCCTGCCCCAGATCTCCTAAACAGGAATGGAGGGATGTGCACTTTTAACAAGCTCCTCAAAGCATTCTGGAGTTAACTGAAGACTGAGAACTGCTGATCTAATCCACCCTTGACTGAAGTCCCTGAGAGCAGAGTCACTTATCCAAGGTCATAGAGCAGATGTGCAGGAGAGGGAGGAAGGCCCATACTCCCAAAGGCAGTGGTTGTTGGCACCCCTGCCATCTTGGCTTGTGTGCCATGATTTCAGTGACATTACTCTTTCCAAGACCCACAGTGCTTTGTCTGCCTAAGGCAAATCTAGTGGTTTATTGCCCTGGTTCTCTTTTTTCTTCTTTTTCCTCTGTGCTGCACCCTCTGTGTTTGAATCTGATGAATTTTTACTTTGGGTGGTTGAATGAGAAATATCAAGGCATTCAAGGGCAGTCTCCTGTCTGCCAATCTAGTGGTAACCACCAAACAAGGGTGAAAGGTCAGGACCAAACTAGGGATTTGCATAGAGTACATAAAGAGAATTCAGAGAAGAGCAGAGAGGACTGATCCCTGGGGAGTGCCCCATGCTTCAGAAGTAGATAGAAGCACTCAGAATCAAATTTGTGTCACCCAAACCAAGTAACCAGGGAAAGAAGGAATGGCCTCCACCTTCACCTGCCAGGCTCAAGATACTGATTTAACCCAAGACCAGCACATCTCCCACTAAAATGTTATAACAGGTATTCCACATAAGTTTCCTGAATTTCAGGGAATGTACCAAACATGGATTCATCACTTGATTCCGTAAATATTCAATCTGTCTGCCACAGGCCAGGTGCTGTGCAAGCTGCTAGGGATGAATGTGAATAAAGCAGAGCCTGACTTCGTAGAGCCAGGCCGGGTGGACATCTGTGCAGATCAATGACAGCACTGGGAGCCGAGGGCCCCATTAGAAGTGCCCCCAGGGTCAAAAGGGGACAGGCTTTCTGAAGGAGGCAATGACTGAGCTATGTTTAAGAAAACAAATACTAGTCAAGTATTGATAGTGCTTGTTCCTGGATTTATACTGCAAGTGAATCATTAAGCAGAAAAACATGCCCTATGTTATATCGATCACTTTCTGATGATAAAGGATGGCCTGTAGAGCAAGGGCAGCAGCATTGACCCCGATTCTGAGGCAGTGAAGGGCATTCCTTCTTATCCTGGTAACTTTATGTTCAGAGTCATGTAACCTCAAAGATACAGAAAGCAAACTGTTTTGAATGCTGAACTATCAGAGGAGATACTAAACTAAAGGTTTCAATGAAAGCAGAAAAAACTTAGGAAAAACATCTGCTTTGCTGTTGGAGTCACAAAGTATGCAGCACATCACGTGTGCTACCTTGCACAGTTATGCAGGTGTGCTTTTTCACTTGGTGTTTGTAAGGGAAGTGAAAATCTAATGCAGAGGTAAGTGGTAAGCTGTGAGAAAAAAACTTGTAGAGTGTATTGAATATTGGTATAAATTGAACAACTTGTTAAATTTAAATCTGTTAAGTAAATCTAAAAATCATTGCATCTATGCTACAGGAATAATTCCTTCTCTTAAAGAAATGAACTTTATAAAAATGATTATATTTATTGGAGATCAAAAAGGAAACTCCTCAGATTTTAAATTTTCTTTTGTTTTTCTTTGGCAAGTTTGGGGAAGCATGCTACTATGGAAAGAACTTTGAAATGGGAAGCACCAGACCCAGGTTGAAATTCTGGTTCTGACTTTGAACCAGTCACTTAACCTTCCTAAGCTTCAGTGTCCTCAACTTCAAACTAGGAATGTTCATGCTTGCAACAGCTTTCATCCCAGGGTGTTATAAAAAATTGAAGCCCACAATCCCTGGCACTCTTCCTTTCCAACTTGGGCCCAGCAGAATGGCTCCTGCAAAGAAGGGTGGTGAGAAGAAGGACCTTTCTGTCATCAATGAGATGGTGACCTGAGAATGCACCATCAACATTCACGAGAAGTGCATCCATGGAGTGGACTTCAAGAAGCGTGACCCTTGGGCACTCAAAGAGGTCCAGAAATTTGTCATGAAGGAGCTGGGAATCCAGATGTGCACATTGATACCAGGCTCAACAGAGCTGTCTGGGCCAAAGGAATAAGGAACGTCTCAGACTATACCCATGTGCAGTTATCCAGGATATGTAATGAGGATGGGAGATTGACCAAACAAGCTCTATACTTGGGTTACCTATGTACCTGTTACCACTTTCAAAAATCGTAGACAGTCAACATGGAGGAGAATAACTGACGATTGTCAGATATATCAAATAAAGTTATAAAAGCAAAAAGAAAGTAAGAAAGGGAAAAAAGAAAGAAAGGAAAGGAAAGGAAAGAAAGAAAGGAAAAGAAAGAAAAAAGAAAGAAAGAAAAGAGAGAAAGAAAATCAAAGTCTAATTTATTTCAGGGGATCCTGTTTAGTAAATGTTTTTACTGTCCCAGGTGACTTAAAACACTTCATATGTGTCATGTCATTTTATTTTTACAGTAACAGTCTATGGGAGTTTCTGTACTTGGTCTGTTATACGGATGAGAGAGCTGTGTGGCAGAGCCAAGATACGAGCCGGAGTGTGTCTGCCGCTAGAAGCTAAGCACCCCTATGTTATGCTCACTCTTCTTTCACTTTAAAGCCAGAATATATACATGAAAACACATTGCAGATGGGAAATACTGTCTGGGGTTATTTTTATTTTTTAGCAGCAGCTATACTGTCAGTGGGTATCCATGAAGTTACCAGGATAAGAAGGAACACCCTTCACTGTGTCCACTATACTCTCTGTACATATATATATATATACACATCAGTAATGCATATATACTGCAGTGTGTATAGATACAGTGGCTACCAAAAAATTTAAGAAAATGTATTAAAAGTGTAATACTCAAGTCACATTTGACTTCTGCAATCACAAGAGCTACAAGATTCAATGTGCAAGATAACAAACATTATCAATATTCATCAAGTATTACAATTTTATACAGTTTTTTCCTGTTTTAGAATGTGTATACATTTTTTTGCAGCCTGTGTGTATATATATAATGGATGCCCATTATAACCACATTCCTCATCTTCATATGCAGCTAGTGTCAGTGCAGTTGTGTTCAAATGCAAATAAAAGTCACCATCTGGACATTTATTATTTTTTTAAGAAAGAAGTATAGAATCAGGCATTCCTAGTTTAGACCAACAGTTTCAGAATGTTGGGCTCTGGGTTCTCATCTCCAGGACTCTATTGGTTCCCTCCTCGTGTTCATCAGGACTGCTGTGGTCCCCAACATCACATGCTAACAGAACTTCTCAAAAATCAAGAAGAACAGCTAGGCAGGGTAATGAAAGAACATCCCTATGTGCTTCTCTCTTTTATTGAAAAGTCTATGCACTAGATATGGAAAGATCTACACAGACCCTCCACGGTGCGTGTCCCTTACATGTTGTTGACTAGAAATGGATACCTAGTATATCAGGATGGCCTAAGTTCAGCATTGATAACAAGCCTTGAAATCTCCATGGCCTAACTCTGCACAGTGCTTGCTTCTTCCCCTTGTAGTTAGACATGTGGAACATATGGCCTCCAGTGTCATCACAGTAGGGAAAGAGAGATGAAAGTGGTGCACTAGTCCTTTTTTAATTGCCAGACTGGAAGCAATGCATCTCTGCTCACATTCCTATTGGTCGGGACTCAGTCCCAGGGCCCCACCTGCTGCGTAGGTGGCTGGGAAGGGCAACCTGCCCAGGGAAGGAAACAGCGTGATGAACACATGGAATGTGCCACACACAGCCATCGCAGGTGTCAGCAAGGAGAAGCTGGAGGTTGGCGCCTGTGTTGGTTTCTGCCCCTCCATCCATTTCCACTTGCTCCCCTACCGGGTTGGGAGGGCTCTCCTGCTCTGGGGTTCCCTGGCCTTGAAGGAAACCAAGAGCTTTTTCTTCCAGATATTGAGGATTGTTAAGTTAAAGACACTAACAACACAGGGGAGCCCTCTGCCTCAGCCTCTCCTTACCTGATGGCAGGACAGAACCCTTCCTCACTGAGGATGGTGCTTGCTTATCTTCCCAGTGAAGGCACCAGCAGGCATTCGAGGAATCTGGAAACAGTTTTACCCCCTTCCTGCATTTCTCACCTTTTAAAGGGCTGGAACTGCTCTCTCCTTGGTCTTGTCATCATGTAAGATTTATGGCTTTTTGTTAAAATACTAAAGCAAAGCCTCTAAGCCGCTGTCTTGAGAAAGAAATGGTTTTAAACTGACACCTCTCCCTGTAAAGGGTGCAGCATGTCCTTTTTTTTTTTTTTTTTTTTTT
>NW_003852403.1:38662380-38672379 GCF_000181295.1 Otolemur garnettii
TCATTGTTGTTTGGCGGGTCCGGGCTGGGGATTCGAACCCGCCACCTTAGGTGTACATGGCTGGCGCCTTAGCTGGTTGAGCTATAGGCACCGAGCCAGCATGTCTTAATAAATGTCTGCTTGTATTTCTTTTGTTAATCTGATTCTTGTTTTCAGGAGAGTGCCTCAGCTAACAACCCAAGAAGGGAAAGAAAAGAAATCATGCTTTCTCCCCTACGGCCTCTCGTGCCTCCCTCTTCCACGGCACATTTCTCTCTGGGGCACAGTCATCTTCCACTAGCCTGTCACTCCCTCCCCACCCAGCTCACCCCAAATGGAATGTATTAATTTATTTATTCTGATATATGGTCTCAGGCTGTCTCCTGGGCTAGAATGCTAGGGCATAATCATGGCTCATAGCAACCTCAAACTCCTGGGCTCAAGCACTCCTCCTGTCTCAGCCTTCTGAATAGCTGGGACTACATATGGCTGCCACCACTCCCAGCTAATTTTTCTATTTTTTAGTAGAGATGAGTTCTCACTCTTGCTGAGGCTGGTCTTGGACTCCAGGTCTCAAGTGATCCTCCTGCCTTGGCCTTCCCTGATACTAGAATTACAGGCATAAGCCTCTGTGCCCAGCCCTCCAGCTTAAGGTCAGAGGTTGCCTTCCTTCCCAACTCTCATGCCTAGATTCGGGTCTGGCACATAGTAGATGCTCAGTAGATATTTTTAAAGCAATTGAATTGTTTCTTACAGAAATAATGATTTTGACCATTCAGGTCAAAGAACTGCTTGGCTTTTATCTTTAGAATTTCCGGCAAAATCATCAGGAAACAAGAAGTATGGTTCAATCTTTAAACAAACATGGGTGTACAAGAGACTGTAAAGCAGACCTTCAGAACGTGGTCATAAATAAAGTAAATATTGGATCAATGACATCAACCTGTGGGAAACATTTCTTTAAGGAAACTGACTTTTGGAAACCCACTTTACATGCCTTAAAATACTTGGCTTTGAGATTTTTAGCTACAACTACATTTCCAAGATTAAAAGTGTTGACAGTCCCTTGCATATGCAGAGAAGGCATTACGGTGACAGTGGCCAAAGCAAAAATTAGGGCCATTTTATATATACTCTTAAGAAATTTAATTAGGAAAGCAAAATAAGTGAGGTATTTCATCAGTGGAAGTTATCACCCCTATTGTAGCTGAAATGTACTGAGGACTCTGTGCTGGATATTGTGCTAAGAACCTGACGTGCATTATCTAATGGGATCCTCCCAGCACTGCCACGAGGCAGGTACTATCCTCATGCCTATTTTACTCATTAGTATAAGAAGCTTCAGAGAATTTAATCATTTACCCAAGCTCATATAGCTGCTAAGGGGTGGTGGCAAAAATTGAGAACCAAGCTCTCTGGTTCCTAAGGCAATAACTTGAACTGTTAAGCTTTAGACTTACTCCCAGGATCAGGATATGGGAAAGAAATTTGGCCAATGTCTTGCTTATCCATTACTGTATAACAACAGACTCCCAAACCTAGTGCCTTATAACAAAAATTTGATACTATCTCTCATGGTTATGTGGATTGACAGGGCTTAGCAGGGTGGTTTCCTTGTGGAGTCTTTCATGAAGTTTCATTAGATAGCCTTATGGCCTAGCTTAAGAAGTCACAAAGTGCCATTTCTGCTGCATTGTATTACTTAAACATGGGACACAGACCCAGCCTAGATTCAAAGGGAAAGAACCACACACAAAAGGATAAATACTAGGAAGCATCCTGCATTGGAGGCCATAGCAGGCCAAGCTGAATGAGCAGTCTGCAAAGCATCCCTTATGTGTGCTCAGAAATTCCATATGTAAAAAATTTTCTAAAGAAAAATATTTGTATGTGAATATAGAAGATATATGTATTCATGTACAATTTTTTTACTGTAGGATTTTTTCGAATAGAGAAAAAATTAAAATAATTGAGTCTCTACCAAGAAGCATTTTGTTAAACAATGGAAAACCATTCTCCTATTAAATTGATGTTGTAGAAAATATTTAGTGCTACATAAAATGATCCCAACGTTATTTATGAGGAAAAAGCAGGTTGTGAAAGAATATTATATCTTCTTTTTATTTAGAAAAACCATACATGTGGACGTACACACAGAAGAAGGGACAAGAAAGAAAGAACATAAAAATATTAACAGTAGTTATTTTAAGACGGTGGGAGGATGAGTGTTTTTTCTTTTATGTTGCTTCTTTTTCTTCTCTATATTTTCTTTTTCTTTTTTGAGACGGAGTCTCACTATGTCACCCTCAGTAGAGTGCTGTGGCATCCCAGCTCACAGTAACCTCAAACTCTTGGGCTTAAGCAATTCTCTTGTCTCAGCCTCCTAAGTAGGTGAGAATACAGGTACCCGCCACAAGGCTTGGCTATTTTTGTTGTGGTTGTCATTGTTGTTTAGCTGGCCCGGGCTGGGTTCAAACCTGTCAGCCGCACTGCATGTGGCTGGCACCATAACCACTGTGCTACAGGTGCCAAGCCTCTTCTCTATATTTTCAAATTGCTTATAGGACATACTGCTTTTGTAATGAGTTTTTGAAAGGAAAATAGGAAGAAGATATAGGAAAATACAGAATATTTTAAGCTGATTTTAATAAACAAAATGATAGGTACATACAAGAATAATATACAGAACATGCCAAAACAGTTCATAGACATTTTAAGAAAGGAAAAAAACACATTAAATTTGTAATACTTAAGTCATGTTTGACTTCTGCAATTGTGAGAGGTGCTCAGACATGACTTGTATTCATCTTTTGTTAATGGAATATACATATATATGTAATTGGTATATATAATCAATGTATTTTAATACAGTTAATATAAAACAATTTTAATGCAGTTTTTCCTTTCTCAAAATGTGTATACATTTTTTTGGCACTGTCCCTAGTACTTTATATTTGATTCTTCAAAGACCTTTTTGATTCTAGGTCTAATTTGGTTTCTAAACTAACTCAATGAGGTTGTCTAAACAGTCATCACTGTTTCTATTTTGCAAATGGAAAAAGTGAGGCTCCCAATGATTAAGTCTGTAAGATCAACCTAGCCCATTAATGACAAAACCAGGACAAGAGCCAAATCTCCTAGACCTCAGATGAGGTCACAGTAGATTCCAAAGTCACACCTGGCTTTGAATTTGGAAATTCCACTTTCTATTCCCCTTAACAGGGCCCCCTTTGTTAGCCCTCCCAGAATCTCTTTTCCTGTCTTTTGGTCTCCACACTCTGACTTTTCTCTGTGGAACCTGCCCTCCCTCAATCTCAGTTCAGATTCCAAATGGACACGTGACCCAGCCCTGCCAACACAAACCATCCTTGGAAAGTCTGCCAGCAGTGTTGGGAAGAGTGGCTAACAAGAGCCGCTGTGGCCTCTGTGCTTCCACTAGGAGATGGATGGGCTTCCTGAAACAAGGCCAATTCATAGAAGAGTCAGAGGCAAAGAGAGATGCCCAATCAAGTGGTTTGGACGCTTGGACCCAAGTGTGCTTAAAGCTAGAGTCATCTCCTGACTTTTGCTTATCTGAGCCAGTATTTTTTTTTTTGCCAGTATATTTCTTCTGACTTTCTTCTGACCTCCTCCCTTTTCTCCTCTTTTTCTCTCTTAATTTGAGCTGAATTCCAGTTAGTTATAATAAAAAGACTCCTGACTTTTATAGTCTCTAGCCTCAGTTTTTTCACCTGTAAAATGGAGATAATAATAATGTTTAGCTCCTACACGGGATTGGTGTGAGACTCACATGAGTCAATACAGGTAAAGTACTTGTCACCTATTGAGTGCTTAGTAAACGCTATCTATTAAGGAATCAGGAAAAGCCGAATTTAGAAAATTTCATTCTCCCCCCCCCACCCAAAAAAGAGAGAGAGGGAGAAAGAGGAAAGAAAGAAAGAAAAGAAAGAAAGAAAGGAAAGAAAGAAAGACCTCTACATGCATAAAAATATAGGCAATATATTCCTGTAATTATGGGAAAGGGAAAACACTGTGTCAATAGGTTCATCAGGGAGTTATCATTTCAGAATTTATGGGCTGGGAGTCACTGACCAGTTTCTCTCTCTCTCTCTCTCTCTCACACACACACACACACACACACACACACACACACTCATGCCCTCAGGGCCCCTCTTTAATCCTGGGTGATGCTGGAACCTCAGTAAAACCAAACTGTATTGTTGGCAATCGTTAGTAACAGCAGGGATTGCAAGAGAGGAGGACAAAGGGGAAGTGAAGTGGTTGGCGGGACAGAAATAGCTGCTTTTGCAATGTAGTCTGGGGAGAGGGAAAGTAAACTAGGAGAAAGTTAGCCAGGGCTTGGAGCCTCGTTCCTGCCCAGTGGTAGAAAGAGACGACATGGTATCTGCACTCAAAAGATGCTCAGTTGAGGCTGGTTGTTGTCGAGGGAGATAGGAGTCTGACAAAGCCAGGTTGGAGGGCTTTGAGGCTGAGCAAAATGTTGGCACAGGTGGATCAAAATCTAAACACACACAGCATACACACAGGCAAACCACTCTAGCTGGGTTAAACAGAAAAGGGCATTATGAAACTCGCAGGCTCTTTGCAAGGGTGGTGGCTGCTCCAGTGGGGCACCCATGGTGGCCACCCCTGTCATAGACACAATGAACTGCTGGCACTGGCCACTGGATTCCAGAAGCCCCACAGCTGTTCCCTTAACCCTTGCCCCAAACTGGGTTCTGTGCTGCCCTGACTTCCTCTTACCCTTTCCTATGAAGCCATGATTGTCATAGTGATTCTAATTGGCTAAGCCCATGGGACAGACCTTGCTGCCAGGGGGGCTGGGGAAAGCAGCAATGACCTTTACCTTGGGGAGGTGGGACTCACACTGTGAAAACCTCCCAGTCACCTTCTGAAGTTCAAAGGACAACCATCAAGTATGATATGTAACCTTACGATAGCTCTGCTAGCATATGTGCATGTGCGTATGATCCATGTCTCCAGGTCCCCTTTCTGGGGGCTTTTATTCTTTAAAATCCAGAGAACCATCATTCAAGCCAGTACCAGCAGCAGAAAGCCCAGTCCCTCCATTTGGGTGTCACTTGGCACCTTGGAATCCAGACAACAGCTTCAAGCATCATCTGGTTACCCCTTCTCCTTGAGGCTGTGCTCGTTCAGGATGGTACTGCTCCCCAGAGGTGGACCCAGGTGCCTTCCTCCCTCTAGCCTCTGAAATGAAGAGTACACACACCCTTCAGAGATGTATCAGGCCCACGACAAAGATGCTTGCCCCCAGTGGAACAGAGCAGTTTGGCTCTGATTTGTCCCATCTTTATCCCTCAGGACTCAACCTTCTGGTTTTCCTGTTGCAGAGACACAGGCATTACAGCAGCCTCCAAGATGCCTTCAAACCTAAGATGCTATCAAATCTAGGATGCAGGACAGAAGGAATTTTTTTAAAAAAAACATTGAGTTTTGCTCTTGCTCCAGATGAAACCCTATTGTTGTTTTTAAATTTTCTTTTCATTTTCTTTTTTCTTTTTGTTTTGGGGTCTTTTTTTGCTGTTGTTGAGATGAAGTCCCACCCTGTGCCCCGAGCAGAGTGCAATGACCTCCTAGCTCACTCTGACTCAGATTTGGGCTGTGGGCATCCTGCTGCCTCAGCCGCTGGAAGCCGCAGGGCACCTGGCTGGGTTTTTCTTTTCTTTCTTTTTTTTTTTTTAAGGAGTCAGGGTCCTCACTCTCACTCAGACAAATCTCAGAACTCCTGAGCTCAAGTAATTCTCCCTCCTCAGCCTCCAACAGTGCTGGGATTACAGGTGTGAGTTACCATGCCCTATTGAAACCCTGGGTTTTGTGTGTGTGTGTTTGTACAGAATTTGAGAAACTAACCCCTGGGGTGAGAAATATAGGAAGCAGCTGAAGGGCAGCCCCCTCCCTGAGTAGCCCCCCCCCAACACACACACACACACTTCTCAGTGGCCGTGCCTGTCAGGAGCCCATATGCCCAGAAAAGGGGAAGCGGAGACTGGTTCTCTTCTTCCTCAGCTCTTCCAGATCTATACTCTCCCCTCTAGCAATCCTCATGCTGGTGAGACCCTGCCTGTGTCTATACTTCCCCTGCCCTTGGCAGCCATCCCCCAATCCATTTCTGTCACTCAGAGCTTGTCTGCGGAATGACCTATGCTCTATGCATCCTGTTCTGCGTCCCCCAGGAGGACCACTTGCCCACCTTCCACATCATTTCCTCTAAAACTACTTTAGAATATTACTTGGTTATCTTAGATTATCTCTGCTTTGTGAGTTTCCTTCTAGGACAATATATCAATCTGCAGTGCCCTCAAGAACTGGCAGGGTGCCTACCAGTGTTTTCAAGTGCAAAGAAAGACAAATGGATGGTTGGGAGAATAAATTGGTTGGTGGGTGGGTGGGTGAATGGATAGGCGGATGGATGGACAAATGGATGGGTAGGCAAATGACTGGGTTGGTGCATGAGTGGGTAGGTCGATGGATGGCTGAGAGGATGAATAAAGAGTTGGGGGATGGATGTGAAGGTGGATGGATGGATGAGTGGGAGAATAATTGGGTTGGTGGGTGGGTGGCTATGTGGATGGACAGGTGGGTGGACACCTGAGCTTCGAGAGACACTGGTCACTGTAGCCAAAGGACACCAGGGGGTAGTGTGGAGCAGCTTTTCAAGGCCTCATTTTGCCCTTTCACCAGGCTCTGGCCGGCAGTTTCTAGAGCTCATTTTGTTCAAACTTTTCCTTTGTGAGGAAGGAGCTGAGGCCCAAGGGGGGAACAGTTGTGCCAGGGGCACATGGCTCCTGAGCTGACACCGGAAGTGGGTGCAGTGGCCTCTCAAGTACCACACACCCATAACCCACCCTTCCGAGGCTATGAGGGCCCAGACACCACCTACAGCTTTCCATGTGCTGGGGTCACAAACTGCACAGAGGAAACTGGCCACCGAGTCAGCATTGGGACACTGTTTGTCTTCTGGTCCCTCGGCAGCCCCAGCCTGGGTGGGTAGGGCCTCCAAGGACTCCCCCTTTCCCTGCTGGTGGATCTAGATCACCGGGACTCCCGTTTCCCAGGAAAGGAAGGACCCTGTGCTCAGAAGGTGTCCTATGGCAAATCATGCCTCTCTCAACATTCTCAAATTCCTGTGCACATTTCCTCCAGCCCTGCTTTTTCATTCCTACTGTGTCTCTGGGGCAGCATAGGCGGGGTGGGGAGAGGACTAGTGTGTTCATGCCCTGCCCCCGTTCTTATCCATCTTCATAGGAGCCTCCTCAGGACCATGCCTGAGACAGCAGAGGGGGAGATACACTAAACCTCAAATTTTCCTTTTTGCTTATCAAGTCAATTATTCAACTATTAAAAATATTTTAAGCCCGTAGTATGTATCAGATGCTGAAGAAAATTCACAATCCTGGCTCCGTGCCTGTGGCTCAAGTGGCTAAGGTGCCAGCCACATATACCTGAGCTGAGGGGCCAGGCCCGCCAAACAACAATGATGGCTGCAACCAAAACAATAGCCGGGCATTGTGGCAGGCGCCTGTGGTCCCAGCTACTCGGGAGGCAGAAGCAAGAGAATTGCCTAAGCCCAAGAGTTGAGGTTGCTGTGAGCTATGATGCCATGGCACTCTATCCAGGGCAATAGCCTGAGGCTCTATCTCAAAAAAAAAAAAAAAAAAGAAAGAAAGAAAAGAAAAAGAAAATTAACAATCCTACATTTCTTAAGCCCTTAGTATTCTCAAGACCTAACACTCCTTATCTTGCATTATCTAGATACCAGCCTATGAGGGAGAGATTGTTTGTTTGTTTGACACAAAATTTCACTTTGTTGCCCATAGTAGAATGTTGTGGCATCATAGCTCACAGCAACCTCACACTTTTGGGCTCAAATGATCTGCTTGCCTCAGCCTCCCATGTAGCTGGGATTATAGGCACCTGCCACAATGCCCAGCTACAGAGAGATATTGTTATTTCATTTTACAGATGGAGAAACAGATCTGGAGAAGTAACAGCCAGGAAGCTACAGAACCAGGAATCAAACCCAGGAGGCCACCATCCCGATGATCAGGCATTTCCTGCAAACGTCGCTCATGAGGCTTGTGGCTCAGGACTCTTCTCGCTCCTGTTGCCGCCCCACAGGCGGTGACAGAGTGGTGAAGCATGCAGCCCCAAGGGCCACTTAACGGGGTGAGCAGGAGCAGCAGAGACTCCCAGGCCTGGGACTCTGGCCACAGAAGTCCATCATAGCTTTGTGACTCCTGGAGTGGAATCCCAGAGTGTTCCAGCAGGTTCGATTCTGCAGCTGCACATCCATACTCTGTGGGGGACCCAGCATCATCGCAGAGCTGCAGCTCAGAGAAGAGCCCCTCCAAGGTCACTGGGTAGAAAGTAAGTCGGGAACCTGAGTCTGTCCCTAACAAGCTGGGTGAGCCAGAGCGTCTCCCTTTGCTACACCAAGCCCTCCTGCTACGACATCTGGGAAATGGGAAACTAGGCCACCTGTCCTGGAAAACTATCTTCAAGATGAGACAAGACCATGGATATGGAAGGGTTTTTAAATTCTGTGATCTTTGCTTATGTCTGTGAGGGCCATCAGGAAACTATGGAGCCATGTATGTCTCTATTTTTCATAGTAGGTGGCTGGATACTTTCTGGACAGCCCTGGTACACATGTGTCATTGTTGCCATGTGCCAGGCTAATGCGCCTTGACTGAGCTCTCCCGGAGACCTAAGCAATGGTCTTTGGCCTTCAGGACTGCGCAGGTCATGATAGAGCTCAATGATTTACATAGAGTTGTCAGCCTTTTTACACAGGATTGTTCCTTTTTTCAAGTGACTGCCACAAACACTCTGTCCTAAAATAAAAGAAGTTTAGCAACAACAACAAGATAGGTAGGATATAATGTTGCAATGAAGAGTGGATGTGTCCATGTGTTTAGCCTTGGAAAAAATTACATAGTCTATATTGTTCTCGTTTCACTTTAGACTGGTGGAGAGTGAAGCAGCGACCCCGGCCTCTGGAAGCCATTGTGGGGTCGACATAGTGCACGGCTCTGTCCTTCCACCTTGCAGCCAAGCTCGGATGAGGGATGGGCTAAATATATCATAGGATAGTTAGATGCACTGAGGGAAATGTAGGAGAGAATAGAAAAATAATGTGCGGGGGGGGGGGGAATTTCTAATGCATATTACAAAGTAGTCTGTGCACTGTGACCTTCATTTTATAAAATACGCATATGCATACAGGGAGCCCAGAAGCACAGAAAACATATTGGAACGTTACACTACAAGTCTCCCACCAGGTTTTCTTTACATGGAAGAATGATGGATACATTGATTTTTTTTTCTGACTTAATTCTTGTATTTTGTAATCAGAAACATAGAATGAATAAAGCAGCCAAAAAAAAAAAAAAAAGAAGAAAGAAAGAAAGAAAGAAAAGTAAGGCAAGAGCAGTCTTGCAAAACTGTGCAAGATCTTGGCCAGTGTACACTTAGGGCTTGCAGAATTGCAGGGAGGCCACCTTTTGTGCTATTGACAGCTCTTCTGGGCACGTGCTGACGTCACTCACCTGCCATCTGGGCATTTCTGTGATAAAGTACGTGTGTTGAATGGACCTTTTCCCCCATGAGGCTGGGCAGTGTGGCTCCCGGCCAAGAGGGGTCTATATAGAAAAACTACCACTTAAGAGGAAATGGACCATCCCTAAATTGCTCTGCTTTCTGAGTTTAAAAAAAAAAAAAATTGGATTTGGGAGCTTCGATTGCATCTTTGCTTGAAAGACTGGAACAAGGTGATCACCAAGACCCCGTTTATGTGTCTGAGGTTCCACGTTGAGACAATCTGGCTGTCATGTTAATATAAAGATTGTTGGCTCGGTGCCTTTGGCTCAAGTGGCTAAGGCACCAGCCACATACACCTAAGGTGGCGGGTTCGAATCCAGCCTAGTCCGCCAAACAACAATAAATACTATTCAGCCATTAAAAAAGATGGAAACTTGG
>NW_003852403.1:38672523-38677936 GCF_000181295.1 Otolemur garnettii
AAAAAAAAAAAAAAAAAAAGATTGTTTTTAAAGCATGAGAGGAGGGGAGGAGAGTGCTATTGTGTTGAGTCCTCTATTGATCAGGCTTCTTGGTGACCAGCAACAGAAGTTCAAGCATTTTGGCCAATTTAATTAGGAAAGAGGTGCATTGAAAAGGCCTCTGGTAGCTCTCAGTTTGGGCAGGGAGACTGTAGACTCCAGGTGACAAAATGCACAGGACCAAGAGCAGCCAAGCTATAGGAACCACTGAGTCTTTACTTCCTGAGAAGAACTCAGTTGTCTCATGATTTTGATTCTTGACTGGTTCACTGTGGTGGTTAAGAGGATGACCTTGGAGCCAGACTGCTTGGCTTCAAGGCACACTTACCAGGACCTCAGGAAACGTACACATTTGTAAAATAAGGATAATGAAAGTACCAACTTGCATTAGTTAGAATTGTTGTGAAATAAATTATCCCACAATTTAGTGGTTTAAAACAATAAATATTTATTATCCCTCACTTTCTGTGGGTCAGGTATTTAGAAGCGGTTTAGCTGGGTAACTCCCTATGGTTCAGTGAGGTGTTGGTCATGGTCATCTGAAGATTTGTTTGGGGCTAGAATCAATCTTTCTTTCTCTCTTTCTTTCCTTCCTTCCTTCCTTCCTTCCTTCCTTCCTTCCTTCCTTCCTTCCTTCCTTCTTTCTTTCTTTTTTTGGAAGCTCTGTTTCTAAGGAGACTCACTCATGTGGCTGGCAAGTTGGTACTAATGGTTGACAGGAGGCTTTGGTTTCTCTCTAGGTGGGCTGTTTGAGTACTCTCAGCACATGGTTGCCTTCCCTGTGAGCAAGTGATACCAGAGAGAGAGAGCCAGATAGAAGCTATATCCTTCCCCTGATCTTCCCTTTGCAATCACATAACATTACTTCTGTTACATTCTATTCATGAGCAGAAAGCCAGTAAGCCCAGCCATAGATAAGGGGAAAAGAATTAGGCTCTATCTTTTGAAGCCAAGAGTATGAAAAAAACTGTAGCCATATTTTATAACCATCACACTACCTCATAGGATTTTAATAAAGATTCAATGACTTCATACAAGTAAGCACTTAACACAGCCTGGGAAATGGTAAATACCACAGAAATGATTGATTCCTGTTAATACTATGATTATTATTGCCATTGCTGTTATTCTCCGTCTGCCAGTCTACCACTCCCCACTGATCCTTTTCTCCCAAAGTCAAGAGCGGGACATGATCCCTCCTTGGCCTATTTTCTCCCAAGGCCTCCTCAGGGCAGCAGGGGGCTTCTGTAGGAATGGCCCCACCCCTCTATCTGCTGAGGAGAGACCTCAGAGCTCAGTTATGCCAGGACTCCATCAACAGCGTCACGCCTGGCCAGCTGGCACCAAGACATCTCAGTCCTCACAGTTGCTAACGGAATGGCCTTTGCTCTCCTTTCTTCATCTCCCCAGGCAAGATACCCAGAGCAATGAACTTGAGGAAGTTCCCGGGCAAATGAGGTAGGTGCATTGGGACACACGCAGGGGCCCAGTGGATGCGCCTTATGTGACAGAGTGTGGGGTGAGCTCTGCAGGCAGAAGCCGCAAATAAGTGGGCAGGGAGAGCCAGTGGGAAGGACCACGGCTGTATAGACGCCCACAGATCCAAAGGCAGAGCTACCTGGACCCAGAAGGCAGATGTCTACCTGGGGGGTAGACGGGGGTGGGGCTCAACCCCAGTGAGTGTCTGCTTGCCAAACCTGAGCCTCGGCTGCATACCCCTGGGGAAGGAGTGCCTTCTCTTAACTCATATGCTCAGAGTGGGAACGTTTTCCTAATCTATAGAAAGCACTGCGTGTGCTAATGGTGGCCTGGTCACTGAACCTTGTTTAAAGCAGACACTGGACCATCCCGGCTCTGGGCCCACTGTGTGAATAATTCACAAACAGGCAGCTGATCACTTGTCCTGCCTGGGTTTAGCTTTTTTATTTCCCAGTCTTTGCTTGGACTTCTTTCATTTGGCAGGTGGGCATGATGTGGGCAGTGGGAATGATCACAGGCCTGGGGCACACCCGCGCACCCACCCTTCCCAGCAGCACTGTGCTGTCGCCTGCCTGGAACACCTCAGGGCCTTGTCTCCCTGGGAACTCTTGGGTCTCCTTGAAGAAGGGGCAAGGGGAGCCTTTCTCAGAGTGCCACGTGGTCTTCCCCTTCACCCCACTCTGTCCTGGCTGAGGGGTTACTCAGTTGTGAATGCTGAGGGCATTAGGTCTGGAAATCTCTGGGTCTCACCTTGACAAGATAGGAGGAACAGAGGCAGGAGGAAGACTTGAAATCTTCCCACAGGGATAGGCACCTTTTGCATTCTGCTCTATAATAGATACTAATTTTGCCAGAAGGTACTCTCGTCCCCACAAACTTATGTCTCCAAGTTGACATAGATAGATAGACTCTCACAGAGAGGTTAGAGAGGGAGCAATGAGCTACGAAGCATTTTAGACAAACTTTACAAAAATTTTCCAGTGGAAAAGTAGGAAAATAGGAAAAAGTCCCCCCTCCACCAGGACCTACCTCCTGGTTGGTTGAAAATACATAATAGGCTCGGCGCCTGTGGCTCAAATGGCTAAGGCGCCAGCCACATACACCTGAGCTGGTGGGTTCAAATCCAGCCCAGGCCCACCAAACAACAATGATGGCTGCAACCAACACAAACAAACAACAACAACAAAAAAAACAGCTGGGCATTGTGGCAGGTACCTATAGTCCCAGCTATTTGGGAGGTGGAGGCAGGAGAATCGCTTGAGTCCAGGAGTTGGAGGTTGCTGTGAGTTGTGATGCCACCGGGTGACAGCTTGAGGCTCTGTCTCAAAAAGAAAAAGAAAATATATAATAAAGAGGTACTGAGTCATCTGCAGTGCTGGCCTTCCCTTTCCCTTAGAAACCAGCCCGTCTGTATTTACACTTGGTGGGTCCGTGTCTCTTGGGTTTTATCTAAGAGTGAAGAGGCAAAGGAGTGTGGTAATAGTAATTAACGACCATGAGCAACAGATACAATTTGCACAATGAGGGCTCAGCCTGTAGTTGCCCGCTGTCCTGTCTTCCAGGAACACACGAGCTGAGTCCACCCTCCTAACTCCAGACTCAGTCCTGTGTATAAAAGGGATTTCACAGCTGTGAACACCTGGGGCCTGAGCACAAAGTTGAGCCTCACGGAGGGGGCTAAATAAAGCGGTTACAGAGGTTGTGGTGAAAACCCTGTGGAAATATGATAACATTTCTGGCCTTTTGCCAGTAGATGTGACTCTACCCCAGAGATAACAGTAAGAGGTGAAGTCTTCTTGAGGTTTCAAGAATATAGGTTTCTCAGGACCATCAACATTTTGGTCTAGACAATTCTTTATGGTGGGGCTCGTCCTGTGCGTGTAGGAGGTCTGCAGCGTCTCTAGCTTCTACCCACAACCCCCCAGTCGTGGCATGGCTAGGGGTGGGGGTGGGGACAAAATCTCTCCCAGTTCAGAAGCCTCACGCTAGTGATTAAGAGTAAAGACACTGGAGTCAAGCCACCTTGATTCAAATCCCAGTGTCTGAACTTGGATAAGAGCTGAATGAGTTAACAAATGCTAAAAGTGTGGGCACTAATAATTTATCCACCAGACCAGGGTAATTTGAGAGTGAAAAGGTCTCTAATCATAATTTTATACACTCTGCTGTCTACAAAAGGAGTGTTCATTCATTGTCCATATATAGTGTTGAGCACGGAGCTGGACCCATGGTGTCTACTCAATCAATGACTATTGTGCTAAATGCTTTACATAAAGCAACCTTATGTAATCCCCTCAAAACCCTATGAGGTTGGTACTATCATTATCCTCTTTCATATAAGGGAAGACTGAAACAGTAAGAAGCTAAAGTAACTTGCCCAAGGTCACACAGTGAGTTGTACAGCCAAGATTCTGATTCCCAAATGCCAGGGCCCAGCATGACTCAACATCCACCTGACTCTGGTTGTCTAGTCATTTAGCTACTGAAGTAATGGGGGAAGAGTCTAGACTCTGTTGTCTAGTCATTTAGCTACTGAATTAATGGGGAACTGTTAGGTTTTACTTTTATTCCAGGCACCCCACAATAGAGGTCACCTGGTTGTACATTTTGGAGACACTTCTCTCTCTCGTGTGTCTTTTCCTCTTTCTCTGTCTGTCTGCCTCTCTGTCTCTCTCTCACACAGACACAGACACATATGCACCTTGCTCTCCTTTCTCTCTCACAAAAACTAGTATCCCTGACCCTAATCAGACTGTTGCTAAAACCCCATCTCTCCGAGTTTCCTTTATTTCCATTTTTTGCCCTTTTTCAACTGTGTCTGGAAACAAGCTGGGTTTTTTTCAACTTGAATCTGGCCAAAGTTCAATTTGAGTATCTCCCCCTGGCATCCAGTCTCCTGCTCAGGTTAGAAGTTGCACTGTCAACTCACATGACAGTGTCAGCCAGACACACAAATGCACCCCCTCCGCAGATGGCACCTCAGACTGGGGCACACCTTAGCAAATGCACAAAGACAACTATAAGCCGGACCGGGCAACTGGGAGAGGCTTGGTAGTGTGGCAAAGGGTGGGGAGGAGCTGGGTGGTGCGAGGGTGGCTGGTCCCAGATATGGTCACCAGGTCTTGACCACAAACATACTTTTCATTCTCTAACAGCTTCATTTCCTACAACAGAAGACTAGATAGCTGGGGTGCTGTGGAAATGTAAGGGGTGGAGGCAGGAAGCCTGGATTTTATCATTAACCAGGGGCCACCTTATTCAAGTCGCTCTTGCCTTAGTTTCCTCATCTCTAGCTGGACTGGTTCGCCAGCGTTCCTCAAAGTGGGTGCCTGAGGCACATATACTGTTGCTGTACATTTGTCCATCTTGAAATATCTGTTTCCCTGGGACGTCAAGTTTATTCAAAATTTTGGTGGGCATCCACCCTTTTTACACAAAAACATATTACATCATTGCTCAGAATGCAAACTTTGTATGCATTTTAATTACAGTAACTTAATATTTGATAACACTTAATGAGTAATTACTATGCCAAATGCTGTGCTAAACTCTTTGAGAACCTCATGATAACCCAGTGGGGTATTATTATTTTCATTTTGCAGATAAAAAAACAGGGCACAGGCTTGGCGCCAGTAGTTCAGGGGCCAGGGTGCTGACCACATACACCAGGGCTGATGGGTTGGAACCCAGCCCAGGCCTGCCAAAACGCAGTGACAGCTACAACCAAAAAATAGCCCGGCACTGTGGCAAGCATCTGTAGTCCCAGCTACTTGGGAGGCTGAGGCAAGAGAATCGCTTAAGCTCAAGAGTTTGAGGTTGCTTTGAGCTGTGACGACACAGCACTCTACTGAGGGCAACATAGTGAGACTCTGTCTCAAAAAAAAAAAAAAAAAAA
>NW_003852403.1:38677956-38710414 GCF_000181295.1 Otolemur garnettii
AAAAAAAAAAAAAAAAAAAGAAAGAAAGAAAAAAGAAAAAACGTGGCGCTGCCAGTGAATAATCCACTTAAAGTCCCATGTTATCAAGTACTGATAAAACAAAGATACTCCCTGAGAGGAGAATTTGGGCATATGACAAGTTGCTTTGGGATCTAACTTCAGACCCATTGGGTTTATTAAGTCTGAACAATACAGGCCAAAATCATCTCCAAAGTCCAGCTCTGACATTCTTAATTCAATTATAGCTAAATCTGTGAATGAAAGGCTTCACACGCCCAGTGCTCTTAAAGGATGAAGGGATGAAGGCGGTTGGGGAAGCCCCTCGAGGGCTCCAGGTGGGGTTTTCAGGCGCTTCCCTGGGCAGAAGGCCCCAGGCCTCCGCCTTTGCCGCCTACTCCCCGCCCAGCCAGGGTGTTTGCAGCCGGCGTTGCCGGGCACTTCCTCGTTCCCGTTCCCGCGCGCAGCTCCCTACGCCCAGCGCCGACGCTCCTGGTGCGGGAGGGGGCCAGAGGAGAGATGTCGCAACCGCCTCCCTCCCCCTTTCCCCGCCTTGGCACCCAGTCACCTCCCAGATGAGCGCTCTCAGACCGCTGCCGGCCGGCGGACGCCCGGCATGTCCCTTGAGTGCGCGCAGGCAGCGAGGGCTGGGTCCCTGCGCAGCCTGGAACTAGCCAACCGCACCCGCTTCCCCTTTTTCTCCGACGTCAAGGGCGACCACCGGCTGGTGCTGAGCGTAGTGGAGACGATCGTGCTGGCTCTCATCTTTGCGGTGTCGCTGCTGGGCAACGTGTGCTCTCTGGTGCTGGTGGCCCGCCGACGGCGCCGGGGCTCCACCGCCTGCCTCGTGCTCAACCTCTTTTGCGCGGACCTGCTCTTCACCAGCGCTATCCCTCCGGTGCTGGCAGTGCGCTGGACCGAGGCCTGGCTGCTGGGCCCGGTCGCCTGCCACCTGCTCTTCTATGTGATGAGCCTGAGCGGCAGCGTCACCATCCTCACGCTGGCCGCCGTCAGCCTGGAGCGCATGGTGTGCATCGTGCGGCTGCATAGCGGAGCGCGCGGGCCTGGGCGGCGGGCGAGGGCGGCGCTGCTGGCGCTCATCTGGGGCTACTCAGCCATCGCCGCGCTGCCCCTCTGCGTCTTCTTTCGCGTCATCCCGCAGCGGCTCCCGGGCGCAGACCAGGTGAGCGCCCTGCACTGCGCGCGGGGCAGTTGTCCTGGGCGGGCCGGGAGGCGGGGATCCGAAAGACGTGGTGAGATGGGGATGATGATGATAAGCAACAATAGCCCATTTGTGGTGCTTAAAAGCGTGTGGGTCCCTGTCCCACTGCTGTAAAGTTCAATCTCTTAAATTTCACTACCACCCAGCGAAAACGTCCCTGGAAACGCTGTCGGTGAAGTCCCACAGATTCTTGCAAAATGTACGGACTATTGCGAGGTTATTTAAATAACCAGGATCTTAGGAGCCCTACAGAACTTCAGGGTCTTGAACTCTGATTTCTTGTAGGGTATTACAGTCCTGTTATTATCAC
The DNA here is from genome assembly GCF_000181295.1 of Otolemur garnettii. Lineage (NCBI taxonomy): Eukaryota > Metazoa > Chordata > Mammalia > Primates > Galagidae > Otolemur > Otolemur garnettii. The sequence goes on from NW_003852403.1 coordinate 38,679,486, forward strand.
ACCCACTTTACAGATAAGAAAGCTGAGGCACACCAGGGAATAATTTGCCCGGGGTATCTCAGCCACAGTTGGAGAAGGAACTGAATTCCGGCCCGTAAGCTTCTGCGCAGGTTGGCTCTGCTTTGGAAACACGCGGGCAGGCAGTGCGAATTAGTTGGGGAGAAAGAGCACTGGAGACCGGGGGACCTCAGACTCATACTGCCTGTAAGGGGCTGGTGACTTCCTGTCTGGGATCCTCAGTTTTTCCGACTACAAGACGGAAGGATTACACTAGACCTCAAGATACTGAGACCCTGCCCTGAGAGCCTTGGACGGGTGGCTACAGGATTTCCAGGCACCTGGAGTGTTGCTCAGGTGCCAGTGGCTGGGCAGATACGCTTTATTCTGGGTAGCTAGGCCACGGTTGTTATTAGACCTTGGGGTGGGGTGGAACGTGTCCATGATCTATTTCCATGGACAGGGTAGGACATTGGCTCGGGTTCCCTTGGAGAGTCTCACAATCGGGAATTCCGAGCTGGGTCTGTTTCTGTTTCAGCTCCGTGGTTGAAGGATGCTGAGATGCACGTAGGACACCAGACCTGGGTGCTGAGTCAGTGGTGGCCAGTCTGGCTGTCTTCCCAGTGCCCGTGGTTCTCCGTGCCTGAGGTGGGTGGGGGGAGTCCAGGAGGACCTGCCTGGAGGCTGGATTCTTGCTCTCTTTCCTTACTGAGGTCACTAGCCCCAGGGCACCAACACTGGAGTACTCCCTCCAGCAAGGAGTGTGGGGTGCCCTGTGCAATCTTGGCACAAATGAGAGCCACAGTCTCGAAGACAGGCCCTCTCAGTGATCATAAGAAGGAGGTAGGGAGGATGCGGGAGTGAGATGTCTGGGGGAAGACTTCCCACTATGCAAATGAGCACAGTGGACCAGAAACACCCCTGGGTGTGTAACCCCCAGAGCCTGGACACAGTGGACTTCTCTATCACAGTGGACTTCTTTCACACAGGCTTTTATTGAGGGGGTCGGGGGAAGGATGGAGAATACATCCTGTATAAGCGGTATCTTTTTTTTTTTTTTTTAACATAAACTAAACCTGAGTCTGTTTCCAGTAGTTTATTTCTTGTGTGGATTACATCGTGAGATATTTGCTTATGTCTCTGCATGACTAACAGGCAGAAACCTTATCGGGCTTGTGATACTCGATCAAAGAACATATAAGCCACGGGTGGGGGGCCAGGAAAGATAGGATTAATTGAGCCTCTGGGTGCCATTTGCAGGGGCAGACCAGGGACTCTAGTTTGGTGGGCAGGCTTGTCCTTGTCAGCCCACATAGACCCTGAGAATCACGGAGGGCCACAGAGATGCTGCTAAAACACGTGGAAGCCCAGTCTTCACCCCACACCAATTGTATTAGCTCTGGCCAGGGCTCTGCCATCAATTTCTTTGATTTTTTAAGCTATTCTCTCACTGAGTTATGGTATTTCTGTACTTTTTTATAGATCTTAAAGGATTTCTTTTTTTTTTTTTAATACAGAAAAAATTATTGTTCAGGGAGTTAAAGACCAGATAAAACGTATCTTAAGTGTATCTTAAGCTTCTAGATATGTTTTGCATCTCTCGCTTTTATAATAGTTTCAGGCACAATCCTACTTTGTGGGAAAATAACACTAACAAATAAGGATCTTGTCACTTTCTAGCCCAAAGCACAGGTGCAACTGTGCTGACATAGACACAGGTGATTGTTTGCAAGAGAAGGCCTTGGCGTAGGTGGGGGGGACTGTCTGCGTCTTAGCCTTTTGGGACTTCACCCCTGATGTGGCGCCTGAGTATCTCACTACTTCCAGAATGGCCAGATTCATGTCTAGGTGCTTCCATGGAGGTCTGTATTATGGTGGCACTCAGACCCCTCCTGCTTTAATGAAGAAACACCACCTTGGTTTTAAGGGCCTTTGGAAAGGGATTTGGGCAAAGCCACTGGGAGACGATGAGCCTGCGCTGCACACTGGGGGCCAGCTGAGTTAGTTATCTGCAGGAGCCCTATTCATTGAAATTTCTAGAGGTGGGTAGAGGAGCTTGTAATGAAAAAAATGTGACAGTCCCTTCTGGCTCTTCATCTTTCTTGTCTTCCACCCAACCTGTCTGTCACTTCTACCTCCCCATCCATCTCTCTCTCTCTCACTCTCTCTCTCTCACTCTCTCTCTCTCTCTCTCTCCCACACACACACGCATACCTGCCAAGGAAGCCAAGGAGAAAAACTCTCCAGTTCATCAGGGACTGCTGCCTGAGCATGTAGGAAACATCCTATGTTATAGGCTCAGCAGTTGATGAAGTAAGTTGAAAAGAATGAGAGGGTAAAAGGGGAGTGTGGTCACTTAAAAAAAGAGACAAAGAAGGGTCTGGTCTAGACTGAGTCTCATGTTTAAAATTAGCAAAGGCTTGTTTTTTTAATCCTCATATTCCCAGCTTCCTGCTTATGAATTCTGTCTGCCCCATCCCAGTTGGAGACTAAATCTGGAGGTTTGAGATGGGGGATATTTCCCTATCCAAACCACATGGCTAGAGAACCAACTAAGACGGGTTCCCTCCTGAAGGAGTGCTGGCCAGAGAAACACTACCCGTTAGAACTTTGTGCTGACCAGAAAGACCCCTGAAAACAAGAACTTGGTCTCTGTCTATGTAGGCTGTGGCTGCCTAGAAGTCCCTGATAATCAGACTCTAAAACTTCACTGAAGGGATGATGAAGTGATAGACACGCCAGAAATGCTAGGCGATGTGGGATTTTCGGGGTGGGCTTTGGAGTTTGGATTCCATCTCTGCCGGTTAGGGGCTGCATGACAGGGAGCAAGCTGTCGGACCTCTCGATACCTCACTTTCCTTGTCTGTAAAGTGGCGTGGAAAGAGTATCAGCCTTATAGGATTGTATGGGGACTAATGTTCGGTAAATGGGTCAACCCTGGCACATACACAGTTAAGAGCATAAGAATTGCTCACTATTCTTAGTTTCCTTATCTTTGGGTATAAACATTTTAAACATTCTTTAAACAGTATAATTCTTCTGATTGCTATAAAGTAACAGACTTCCATTTTAAGAGAGTGGACACATCCTGGCAACAGTGACATCTCAGCCAGGTCCGCTTACCCTGCTCCAATGAGATTCCTGCCCGTGTGTGCTGTGGCCCTGGCTAGGCGGTGACCCACACTGACGGGTGGGGAAGACTGTCCACTCCAGCCAGAATGTGCTGCCCATTCATTCTACAAACATTTACTGAGCACCCCTCCCCTCTCGGCCCTGCCACAAGTCACGTAAATGTACCTCCTTCTCTTCCTTCTCATCAGGAGGTACATTTATCAAGCACACAGATGGTCCCAGATCCTGGCCGAATTGGTCCTTACAGTGACTCCATGGCTAGGTGGTTTTTTTGTTTGTTCACTTGTTTTCTGAAGAAAATGCCAAAAGTCACAGAATGGACAAAGGATGGAACCAGAATTTAGCCCCGCCCTGTCTGTTTCCTCTGGGTGTCATCTCCCAGAGACTCGCACTTCCTGAGAGCACTTGGTTCTATGCTTCGCCCAACCCTGGTTTAATTCCAGCACGAGAATATTCTTGTGTCTACTGAATGTGGATCATCTGAGGAGACAAACGCAGTTTGCTTCCCTTTGCTAGTATTAGAGGATACTCTGGCATATGAGAAAGTCCATCTTTCACACTGACGTTTTCTTTCTTTTCTGTTGGGAAGCTGATAGGAAAGCAAATATCCAAATAGGACTCCTAGTTCCTTAAAATGACTGTGAAGTCTTCCATTTTGTTGCTGGAGGTAGGGCAGGAAGAATGACTTCCGAAAGGGTCCCCGGGGGTACTGCAGGAAGACTCCTCTGGGAAGCTGGCAGGAAAACAGCTGGGATGGGGCGGCATCTTCAGGTGCGCCAGCCAGCGTGGGAAGGAGCCCGCACTTGAGCAGAGCCTGTAGAGACACATCCCCATCCACTCAGAAAATTCCAGAACTGGACAATTTTGTTATGAGCACCTAATATGTGCCTGGTGTAATTCTAGGGATGCTGCCTCAAGTAAGGCTTAGTCCCTGCCCTTAGTAATATGCTTTGCTGGGGGACCCAGATAGGACAGGCTGAGAAGTCTGTCCGAAAAGACTTTTCCAGTTCCTGGGAGCTGGGAAGTCTACAGGAGGCAGTGATGTCTCCACTGAGCGTGGACCGGAGAGGAAGTAAATCACGTTAGGCCGTAGGGACCACAGAGGCATCACAGGCCCACATGGAGGCCAAAGGGGCACTACTGTTCAGAGCCCTGCAAGGGGTCCTCAGCCAGGCTTGTGTGGATCATGGGGGACAATGGGGATGATAGAATATGCGGAAGGGTTGGCAGGAGTCAGGAGAAGGGCAGGATGAGGGAGCTTGACCTCCCCTGGTGAGAGATGGCCAATCTTGTGGGTAGACCAGAGGGGATGAGATAGGTGGGTGGGCTGGGTGACTGTGAAGGAGGAACTCAGAGGTTCCTTCTGAGTGAGGAGGAGGAGGGTGCAGAAGCCTTTGTGTGGGTCTCTGGCAGCTTGGAGAATGGTAGCTCCATGCCCTGATTTGGAAAGGACAAGAGGTGGAATAATTTGGGGTGGGACCTTCAAAGCCTAAAAGGCCTGTTAGGCATCCTGCTGAGATGGCCTCATGGCAGTGGGGTGAGTCTGGGGTTTGGGAGGGCACTGGGTTGGAAAGAGTAGATTGGAGCTTCATCTGCTCCAGTGGAGATGGATGAGATGGCCCTGTGAAGTTTCAGATAGGGCAGAACACACTTGGGGCATCCAGATCACATTCAACTCTTTACTATATGTTACCTCTCACCTTTGTCCCATCTAGTTAGTGACCCCTGAGCTCCAGCCTCCCCATACCTGTGGTCATGGTCCCTCCAGGCAGAGCTGAGACAGTCCCTCTTGGGTGACTCCCCACTCCCTGGTCATCCAAAGCTCTCTGTGCACTTCTAGCTCCCTGCCCTGTCCTGAATTTTCCTGGTGCTTCTACTCTGACTCCTAGAGGACAGGAACGGGGCCTTGCTTGCCTCCATGTGGCTTCACAGTGATCAGTCACTGTAGCTGAGGTCAGTGAGTGGTTGAGCGAATGAATTAAAAAAGACTGTGGTTGACTTGGCCTGGTGTGTGAAGTTACAAGACAATCCTGCTATTTTACTGTTTCAATTTCCTTTCTAAAATTAGGAAACATTCAAAATGTGCAGAGAAAGTACAGAGGATACGATAACACTGGGATCCCCATCTTCCAGAGTTGACACGCGGCCTAACTCCTCTAACAGTCACAGCCTGCAGGGGAGTACCTAGGATCAAAATGACTCAAGCCAAGGCAGGGCATGGTGGCTCACCCCTGTAATCTTAGCACTCTGGGAGGCCAAGGTGGGTGTATTGCTTGAGCTTAGGAGTTCAAGACCACCCTGAGCAAGAGTAAGACCCCCATCTCTAAAAATAGTTGGGCATTGTGGTGGGTGCCTGTAGTCCCAGCTACTTGAGAGGCTGAGGCAAGAGGATCACTTGAGCCCAATAGTTTGAGGTTGCTGTGAACTATGACACCACAGCACTCTACCAAGAGTAACAAAGTGACCAAAAAAAAAAAAAAAGAGAGACTTAAAAAACCAAATAGATTTTCCCATAGAAACAAAGTTATGGGCCAGGCATGGTGGCTCATGCCTGTGATCTCATCACTTGGGAGGCTGAGGTGGGTGGATTTGTAGAGTTCACAGGTTCAAGACCAGCCTGAGCCAGAGTGAGACCTCATCTTCAAAAAAAAAAAAAAAAAGTTGACATTGTGTCAGGCACCTGTAGTCCCAGCTACTTAGGAGTCTGAGGCAAGAGAACCTCTTGAGCCCAGGAGTTTCAGGTTGCTGTGATACCATGCCATTCCACCAAGGTTGACAAAGTGAGACTCTGTCTTTAAAAAAAAAAAAAAAGAAAAGAAACAAAGTTATGATATCAGCTCAGATGTCAATGGGCATAGTGCCTGTAATTTTGTTTTTTAATGAGAGCAGATGGTGCATTTAATCAACAATATAACAATATCATAGAAAGCCTTCTATAGAGCATATAAATCTATCCTCTAGGCATCCCCCCATCCTGGCCAGTCTCAATGCCTCTCATGTGGGGTGAGTTCATGTGTGGGGTGCGGGGTTCAGTCCTTATGTGACTTCCTTGTCGCACTCCTTGCCTGCAGTGAGAGCCAGAAATCAAAAGGTGAAAGAGCACCTTCACTAAATTCATGGAATTTGGGAAACTTCCTGGGATGGGTTGAAAATAGCTGGTTAGGTTTACTGAACTATCATGGAGATCAGTGTTTGTTTCATGTCTGATCATCATTTCTCCTCGAAATGAACTTTTTTTTCCTCTTAGAAAAGTAAAATAGGCATGTCATGGAACAATCTGAAAATTCAGATAAGTTAAAAGAATAAAAATAACTTAGAGTCTCACTTAGAAACAGATGCTGTTCCGTTTCTGCAGTGTATCCTTTCAGTTGTTTATCTTTGTGTGTTGGGTGTGTACATACTTGTTCACACATACACTTTCTTCAACACTTAGGCCACAGATGCACATGGTTTAGGGACCTGCTTTTCTTGTTTTACCCCCAAGGTAGAGAGAGAACCTTGCTCTGTCATTACACATTCTCGCCAACCCTAGAGAGATTTTGCCAGTCTGGAGAAGGCTTTTGGAAAGAGTTGGGGTCTGAAGAAATAAGTGGTCCTGGGATCACCTGTGTTTCTGCTGCCCCTGTACAGTTTGCCATCGCAAGTATAGAAATTAGAGACCAAGTCACGTTTAGGTCTGTGATCCGTTTCTTCTGGTTGGCACTTTGCCATATCTGCCCATTTGTGTCGTCCCCAATGTACTGAAACGAGGGGTCTCTTGGGGGCCGAGATCTGAGCACAAGGCGGGCGCGGCATAGATTTTCTGAAGGGCAGGGCAGCAGCTTCCTTGTCAGTATTCAGAAGATCCTGGAGAGCCCCAGTCTCTTTCCAATCGCCAAAATGTAAACAGATTTAATACACTGTCTCCCACCATGCGTGGATGGTGGGGGTAGGGGGACACATTTTTAGGATGCCCAGTCCATTCATGAGGCATCTAACACAACGGGAAAAGGAAGAAATATCCTCATCCCCCTTTTCAAGGTGCAAATATAATGAAAGGCTTCTTCCTGCTTGTCTCACTTTTGAGTTTTCTTGGTAAGTCCCTGGAACCACGTTGCTCTTTGGAGAAAACATTGTATGATTATAAACAACCACACCTTTAGAGTTTTAGATGATTATTTTAAGAGGAAGTCCTAAGCCTTAGTTTCCTTTTCTGTGAAACAGGAAAAGTAATAATATGCACTTCAATGAGGCTGTTGTGAGCATTAAGTGTGATAATGTATGTCAAATGCTTCCTGGTATACGGTAAATGCTCAATGAATGTTAGATGTTTTTACTTCCTGTTAATCCTGAGGAAAATGAGTGACTGTATTTTGAGTTTGACCACCCAATTATGATACACGGTGGGAAATGTTAAAAATTCTTTGCTTTTGCCTAGGATAGCTTTCAATAAATAGTGGTCAAATGAATGAATGGACGAATGGTGCTATGGATGATAGTATTACTCTTGGATATGGTTATGATGCCTTTTCCACCAAAAATCAATTATGTGGTCTTTTTTATAGAGCATCTGCTCTTAAAAATCTGTTCTATATGTCTGGAAGTGTTTAGGCAATTCGTTTTCTTTTATTATTTTTTAATTAAAAATTTTTTTTTATTGCTTGGGATTCATTGAGGGTACAAAGAATTAGGTTACACTGATTGCATTTGTTTAAGTCCCTCTTATAATTGTGTCCCACCCCCAAGAGGTGTGCCATACACTGTGACCCCCCTCCCCTTCCCTCCTACCCTTTCCCTACCCCTTCATTCCCCTACCCCACCCCTTAACTCATCTACTGCCTTCATATCAGAATTGAGTACATTGGATTCTTGCTTCTCCATTCTTGTGATGCTTTACTAAGAAGAATGTGTTCCACCTCCATCCAGGTTAATACAAAAGATGTAAAGTCTCCATCTTTTTTAATGGCTGAATAGTATTCCATGGAATACATATACCACAGCTTGTTAATCCCTTTCTGGGTGAGGGCATTTAGTTTGTTCCCACATTTTGGGCAATTCATTTTCTGAATAGTTCTTTATTAATACCTACCGTGAAGTGAACATAGGCAGTTTGTATGTGGACAGTTTGTATACCCACAGATTTGTCTATTTTCATTGACTTATTTATTCATTTTATGAGATTATTGCAGCCGCTATTCATAACTGTTCAGTAAGGTCTCCACCTGTTGTGGGTTTTATAGTTAGTGTTAAGCATTTGAATCAACACAACATAGAGGTATCAGCAAGATCACAAATCTTCACGCTCTTCTGCCGCATACCAGTGGCTTTACATCTTGAACTGACTGAGAGTTGTGGCTGATCCCGGCGTTGAGGCTCTGAATGGCCAGGTTCTTTAATGCAGCTTGACACACTGTAGATACCTGAACACTCCCCTTATGAACACTTAATGCCTTAGCACGCGCCCCTGTTGCCTTTAGTTTACACGTGACTGCTCTGAAACCTTCTTCCTGTAGTCACGTGGGTATGTGTAGCATGTCCCTTCCAACTGGTGTAACCTTTCAGGGGTCCATTTTCTCCTTTGCAAAATGGCAGGAGTGGAAGAGAGGGCTCAAAATCTCTTTGCACCTCAGCCCAAGGAAGTAGGAACGCCATGCTTGGGAACTGATATCCAGCCTACGATCCTGAGGCTTAGTTGCCTTCCCTGGAGGACAAGAATAATATAATAACTATGGTTATTGCCAAGATCAAAGGGCAGTACTTTGTGAGTATATCATGGCAAATGGTGGGAAGGGTGCTGGGATGGCTGTCTTGCCATCTGTGTAACAGTGTAATGCAACAGTGTAGCAGTGCCAGGTGACCCTAAAGGCCACATAAGAAGCCAACAGTTAAATGATGTTCTTTCCTTTTCTGTGACTAGGAAATTCCAATTTGCACCCTGGTTTGGCCCACCATTGCTGGAGAAATCTCCTGGGATGTGTCTTTCGTTACTTTGAACTTCTTGGTTCCGGGACTGGTCATTGTGATCAGTTACTCCAAAATTTTACAGGTATGTTTGCTTCAAGTGCTGCGGCTGAATTTCACTCCAGCTTGGGATATTTATGCTAGAATCTTAGAATTGGGGCTTGGAAGATACCTAAGAATTCACTGCCGGCTAGTCCTGACTCACTGCCTGGGTCTACCCCTGCAACACTGAGGAATGAGAGTTGTTTGTTTTTTTTTTTGTTTTTTTTTTTTTTAAATAAGGGATATCTTTCTGATTGTTATTTTTTTACTCATCATTAAAAATTAAAATGTGAACAGACACAGACATGTATAACCCAGAATCTGAAAACTCACTTCTATCCCCGTTCTTAACAACTCAAGGTGTATTTTTCAGGTTATTTTTTCCTAGACATTTATATATGTGTCATGCCTATTCTGTGTGTGTGTGTTTGATGGACCACATGAACTTGCAGATTAAAATGTTCAGCTGGCTGTTCAACACAGCTCAATGTGACATTCCGTTCAGGCCCAAGGTGATGCTCCCTGCCCTGTGATTTCCTTTTATCATTTCACGCCGCGTGCTCACATCTTTCCACATCATTCCTATATCATTAGCTCATTACTCTTAGTGGCTGCAGATGTGACATCACTTATTTTATGGACTTTGTTACTGCGTCCATTGTTTCCCCATCACGAACACTGCACTGATAGAGAAGTAAACTTTTAAAAACTTTTTATTGAAGTGTCATATACATATGGAAAAGCACACCCAGAAAACACGTCCAGCCCACAAACCGAACCTGCCCACGAAAGCAGCCCCCAGAGGGAGAAACAGAATTGCCAGAAGCCCCTTTCTGTTACCTTCCAATGGGTAGCCCCCAGTCCCAGAGAATGTCCCTTTTAAACACGCACTGAAATAGGAAATGATCTCTGCTTTCAAAACAAGGATATCCAGGGACATAAAAAAGAAACGCTAGCCTCCATTTGCTACCTCTTAAGTCAGCCCATTTGTAGGTAAAGTACTGGCCCAGGCAAATGCCATGTACGTATTTTATGCCCAGAAGACTGAACACAAAGCCTGTGGTCCCCTTGGAGGTTTATTAGCTGTTGAATCTTGGTTTTATGGCACATTATATATGGGTCATCTGGCAGATAGGTATACTGAAGTGGTGCACTCTACGTTGTTTGCTGTCTGGCCACTTTTATGGCCCTTTCTTTATAGCTGAGGATCTGTGACCTTCTTAGATACTCAGAGCCAAAGCCAGACCAACCTCTGTGCAGGTCTGCTAATCCCTGGGTCCTATGGGGGATGGTCCCCGTGTTATGTTACTGCCTGGACCCATGCCCAGAAGATGACTTCCTACCCCTAAAGCGACGCCCATTCTGGGACTCATTCAAGTATAGGAGGCTGATTCAGGCCTGGAGGTAAGGTCTGGAAAGTGCTTGCAGTGGGCACCTGGCATTAGTTAATGCTATGTGAGTGTTAGTTGTTATTATTTAATTGAAAGGCAAGAAGTGAAAGAAAAAGGAAAGGAAATGTAGAATGAATTTAGAAAATTTTGTTTAACAAACATTTCTGTAGTGTTTGCCATCTGTCAGAAACTAACTCATTTAATCCTAATAGAATTACAGAAAGTTAAGTAACTTACACATCTTGTCAGTGGCAATATCAGGATTTAAAGCCAGGTAGTCTCATCCCAGAGTCTCAACACCTTAATTCCTCTGACATTTGTTGAGAGCCTGCTCTGTGCAAAGTAGGAGTGAAGGTGGGTTAAAATCGGGCAAGGCATATTCTCTATCCAGAAGGATGTTTGGCATAGGAGGGGAGGAGGGAGGAGACAGACAAGGGTACTGCTGTTCAAAGCAGAGAAATCCCAGAACATAAGGTGTAATGATACTGAAATTTTGAAAACACTTCGCAGACTGTTAAAATGTTATACAAATGTCAGGGAGGAATAAGGGGTATAAGAGAGGAAAGCAGGGTCATGACGACAGACACTGAAACTTAAGGGGGCTCTTTTAATAGCCTGGCTTTGAGTTTTGAATTTGCCACATACTTGCTCTGTGGCCTTGGGCAAGTTACCTACCCTCTCTGAACCTTGGTCTCTTCCCTCATTTGCAAAATGGCACTCATGCTTCCTATGGTGTAAGGTTGTTGCAAGGCATGTAAGAGATGCCACTGGTGGGACATATGGTGTCATGCCTGCCTGTTTCGGGCGATGAATACATTATGGCTGCTTTACTTGTTAGGCAAGGCTGCTCTTCTAGCCCTTCTCTTAGGATATGCTGGGGGAAAGGTGTCACTGAGAATTTCAAGAGAATAAATAGCAGGCATGGATTTGGAGCACAGCAAGAATAAGGAACCCACACTGGAGGAGGGCTGTCGGGAGGGGGCAGCAGCATTTGACCTCCCTGACTCAGGTTCCACTCCTGAGGCCCTTAGGGACCCAACAGGCTCTGATCTGCCCCCTTCCACTCATGCCTCACACTTCTCAGCTGGCTGCTGACAGAGGAATGATTTCCCACCCACTCCCCATCTTTTTCTCAGGGACAGGGCCCATCTAGAAAATTTCTAGGAGACCTGATGAGCTGGGGCAGATGTGCTCTTATCTGCTTATCTCCAAACAGCAGTTCAACTCCCAAACCCTTTCATTTAAGCCCACAGCTGCCTTCCGTTCTCACCGTCACAAACCCCATGACCGTTCCCGGCTGCACCCTTCCCAGGGCTGTGAAGTGGTGCCCTGAGTAATGAGTCAAGGTATAACTTCCCATCACTGCAGCGCAAGTGCAGCTTAATCTAAAGCCCTCACCTTAGCAGTGCTTCTCAACCTTCCTAACGCTGTGACCCTTAAATACAGTTCCTTATGTTGTGGTGACCCCCAACCATAAAACTACTTTAATTTGATGTGACCCTTTAATACAGTTCTTTATGGTTGGGGTTCACCACACACGAGGAACTGTATTAAAGGGTCGTGGCATTAGGAAGGTTGAGAACCCCAGGCCTCCATGACTGGCCCTGCCTGTGTCTCTCACCTCAGCATCTCCGCCCTGTGTCCACGCTGGCTTCAGGGCTTTTCTGTCCATGGGCTCACATACTGCTGCCCATGGGCCTTTGCACCTGTAATTTCCTCTCCTGGATCTCTTCCCTACTTCATTCAGGTCTGTACTCAAAAGGCTCTTCCCTAGAAAGGCTCCCTGTCAATCTCCAGTCCCTTATCCAGATTTATTTCTCTTCAGTCACAAGGCCAGCCATGTTCCATTTATGACACTCATCTGTCTTGCCCAGTCCACTGCAAGTTCCATGAGGGCAGAGACTTTGTTTTGCTCTCTGCCATATCCCCATGCCTAGAACAGAGCCTGGCTCACACATTGTTAGTCTTTTTTTTTTTTTTTTGAGACAGAGTCTCAAGCTGTCACCCTGGCTAGAGTGCTGTGGTGTCACAGTTCACAGCAACCTCAAACTCTTGGGCTTAAGCGATTCTCTTGCCTCAGCCTTCCAAGTACCTGCCACAATGCCTGGCTCTGTTTTGGTTGTAGTTGTCATTGTTGTTTGGCAGGCCTGGGCTGGATTCAAACCTTCTAGCTCTGGTGTATGTGGCTGGCGCCCTAGCCACTGAGCTATAGGTGCCAAGCCTGTCAGTCTTAATAGATAATTGTTGAATGAGTTGGACACAAGCTTTGGGCTTTCTCTTCTTGGGCAATGGAAAAACCACGGACAGAGAGTCATAAGACCAGGTTCAAAGCCAGGCTTTGTTACGTTTGACTTGGGCAAATGGCTCACGTAATGTGGGCCTCTGTTTCTGCTATCTGCCTCGGTAGATTAACTCAATGAAATGAAAGAGCAAGCATCATAACATTTCAAAAATCACCATGTTAATGCAACTATAAAACTTTAAAAATACTTGCCACACCACTGGCAAACTGTTGCCATTTCCCAGGGGGACCATGACATTTGTCCTAAATCCCTGCCCTCCTTGCTGGTTCTGACCCGGGCAAGGACTCAGAGCAGGTTCACCTTGGCTTTTCCTCTGACAATCACCCTTCAGCAGCTGCTTCATGTGCCTGGGGCAGTGGCTTTATTCACCCTTCTGCCTGGCCTGCTTCCTCTTTCCTTGTGACTCAGACAGGTCATACATCTTCAGTGGTTTTTCCACCCAACAGTTTTCCCAAGGGAATAGCCTCTCGATCGGGCTATTGGCACTGGCTGTTTGGGGTTTACATCATCGCCCAGCAACTGTTGCCATGGCGAGCGGAGATGCCTCTGCCCTTTTCAACCATGTGGGTGTTAATTCTTCTGCTCCCCTTGCCCACATACACACTAGAGTGGGAGAGCCATGTGGGCAGGTGCCCTTGCTCCTCGCTGCATGTCCAGCACCAGTAGACGTGCTTAGCACAGAGTACAGGCTTGATAGATATCTGTGAAGGAGTGTCGGAGACTCTTCACAGGTGGAAAACCCTAGGCTGTCTCAGAGCTTAGCTGAGAAAGAAAATCGGTTGCAGCCAAACGTATAGATGTCAGGCCATGAACGCACAGCCCTTGTCAGTGTCTGGCTTTCCTTCCCCGGCACTGGGGGCCTGCGTGCCAGTCAAGGACAGGGAGCTGGACCCTCTGGGGAGAAGGAATCTCTTGTCTGATGATTCTGTTTGGGGGACTGTTGATGGACCAAATGGCCCCTGCAGAAGACTCAACCTTTAGGACCCACCTGTGTCAATGGGAACATCCTCTGCTTGCACCAGCTCACCCCCTCAGCAGCCATGGGCTGGTGGCAGGTTGTGGCCAAGGGGTGTGAGATGGAGAGAAGCTTCCTTTGTGGATGTGAAGGCACAAATCTCAAAAAGGGCTCTCTTCGAAGGACTGGAGGAGGCGCTAAGACCAAGTGTGAGGTCCTAGATTAGTAATTCTCACACTTGGGTGAGGAAGAACTGCCCAGAAGTGCAGATTTCTGGGCCCCACTCAGCCCCCAGGGCCCCAGCATGTGTACTTTGCTGTGTGCCCAGTGGCTATGGACCACATTCCCAGGAGCATCACCCCTACTCCGTAGCGCGTGCCTCCGAGAGGAGAGCACTGGTGCTTCTGTGTGAGGGACACTCCCAACACTTGACCGTGAGGCTTGAGCAAGCTGCCTCACCTCTCAGAGCCCTCCCCTTAGTTCCCAGACTGGAGTAGCCATAGAACCAACCCCAGAGAACTGGTTTTGAGGATTAGAGTTGATCCTCAAAAGTGAATTGAGAATTTAGTTTAATCAAAAAGCACAGCAAGCATTCTGCCCTATGTCAGGAGACATTTGAAAGCCTCATGGGAGCAGGGGAGGACCCACATTTGAATTCAAAACCCAGTTTTCCTCCTCACTCCCAGCAAGTTGTGGGAACTGTGGAGAGAAGGAAACAGGAGCATCTGTCAGTGCTAAAAAAAGATTCCCATTTATGCACTTGGCCATGAGTCAGCCCACTTTGTCTGTCTGTAGCTCACAGTCATCGTCAAGCACCTGCTGGAACTCTTGGCCACAGAGGGCAGAGGAACCTCCCACTTAAGGTCCTGGCCCCAGGGAGCCATGGTCTGGTGTGGGTCAGATATGAGGATGATGCTGGCATATCTACCATTCAGTGTATGCATCAAATGAGGCGTGAGGGCCTGAAATGAAATGCCTCTGAATGCCAGGCGGGAGATGAACCAGGAAGTCTTCTTGGAGTTCCTGATGTTAGAGCTTGGAGATGAGGGCTGGGAAGAAGGATTTCCGTAGTTGGAGATAGAGAGTGGGAAGGAATTAGATTAATGGGACAAACTCATGCCTCAAATCCCGGCACTTTGCAGGCCAAAGCAAAAGGATTGCTTGAGGCTGGGAGTTGGAGACCAGCCTGGGCAATATAGCAAGACCCTATCTCTATAAAAAAAAAAATTAGCTGAGCATGGTGGTGTGCACCTGTAGTCCTAGCTACTTGGGAGACCGAGCCAGGAAGATCCCTTAAGGCCATGAGTCTGAGGTTGCAGTGAGCTGTGATGATGCCACTGCACTCTAACTCCAATGACAGAGTAAGACTCTGTTTCAAAAAAAAAAAATTAAAAATTAAAAAGATTAAAAGAGTAGGCTGGAGATGGACGGCCAACTTCCTAGCTGGGTATGTTGGGCAAGTTCCTTAACCCCTTAACCTCTCTGAGCCTCAGCTTCTTCATCTGTCAAATGGGGCTCATCAAAGCACATATGTCACAGCATTGCTGGGAGAATTTAAGAGTAAGCCAAATGATAGGAAGGGGCTGGCACATAGTAAGTGCTCCATAAAGGTGAGCATCCGTCAACATCATTCATTCAAAACATATTTATGAGACATTTTACCAAGGAGTTTGGGCACATTGGTATTTTTCTCAGCAGGATAATGTGGGTGGTATGAGGAATCAGCCTTTGTGTACCCACCAGGCTGCTCTGAAGCTTAGAGTGACACCCCTGCTCAGAGGTGGGGCTGACTCCCCTTCACCTTGCCACCTGCCACTTGCCCAGCTGTCCTCTCCCAGATCTTTCAGCCAGTTCTCTCCACAATTCTGTGACATATGTACTTGATGTTGCTCATTTGACAGTTGAGGAAGTTGAGGCTCAAAGAGATAGGATTAGGCCTCCTGAGCAGCCCCCCTGCACAGCGGGGGGGTGGGGGGGGGCTGAAAGCTGCATAGTAAGGCAACTCCTTTTGAGTCTTTTGCGATATGGTTAATCTTTGACCAAACTGAGCTGTGTTTTCCCAGATGGGGGCTTTGACCCTTTATTATCAATGGAGTGACCTTCTGCAAGTTACTTAAATTTTCTGAAATTCAATTTCCCCACCTGCCAAGTATGAATAATAAGAGTACAAATCCCATGAGAGATGAAGCTGCTGCTCCCAAGAGTAGTTGTGAAGATTAAATATGACAGTTGATAAAACAAACTTGTAGCTGGCCCCACAAGCAGCCCTGGGCAAAGCTCAGAGATCCTGATTACTGTTATTCTTGCTGTTGGCAAGTTGCTGGGGAGGAAAGGAGCGTTCACTCCCGAACTTGGGGCAGACTGCCGGTGGTCTCCACCATCAACAGGTGGACCTAAACTACCAAATGAGCAAGGAGTCACTTTTAATCATAAAAAAATTAAATGACAATTCCTTAATTAGCTAGTTGGAAGTATTCTAAGGAGAATATTTGCAGCCATTCTGACCTGGGAGTTAAACTTGCCTAAATTGTGAGTGATGCTAATTACCTTCTAATTACATCCCCTCTAGAGATTCAGGAATCTTAGGGGAATGGGCCCTGAAGGGGGGGGGGGTTGTCCAGCACAGAGCCAACAAAAAGATCTGTGGCCAAATGGGCTCAGATGATGTAAGCACCCTCTGTGTGGCCAGCAGCCTCTTCCCGCAGGAAAAGGACACAGGTCAGATGGAGCAAACAGGAGTTAGCAGGGACCACTAACATGCTCAGGATGTTCTATGTCTGTCTCTTGCTTGGGGGCAGAGGTCACAGGCTGGCATGTCCCATTACATCCCAGGCTGGCTGTGCTCCTTCTGGACACCATCTCACCAGCCCCACTCCCACCCACCCACCTTTTGGCATCACAGAAGCTGAGCGATAGTCATCCCCCCAATCCCAGCTGTGCCTAGAATTAGAATCAGGCATGAGGAAGGACAGAACACTGTATGTGTCACTTAGCACCTGAAGGCTAAGCTCTGGACCCTGCCAGCCACTAGGGTGCTCAGTTCCAGCGCACCCACCACCCCAGGAGAGACACCTTCAATGATGTCCCCACTTCTTTCTCACAGACAGACTCAGCCTCCTGGGGCTTTTGCTCTGTGAGGTAAACACTCTCAAGCCTCCTGTTTTCAAAGTAGCTCGGCTAGCCTGTCTCCAGGAGGCTGTGTCCCCGCTGTACAATGAAAGGGTGGACCAGACCCTGACTCCACAAAGTGTGGTCCTGGGGCCAGCAGAAGCAGCAGCACTGGGAACAAGAAGCAAAAGAGGGTCTTCAGAATGCAGAAACTCAGCCCAGCCCAGACCCACTGAGCTGAATCAGAATCTACATTAAAATAAGACTGGGGAGCCTGGACGGCTTTCTGCCTTGCCTTCTGAGGAGTGCTGCTCAAATGACACTCCAACCTCTCACCTCTCACCCCAGCTCTGTGGTTCTGAGATGTTAGAGAGCTTTTGTATGATTCAAACACACTGTTTCTATCAGGTGGGATGAGAGGATGAGCAGGCATTTATTTTAATCTGGTCCTCCTGCCTCAGTTGCTGGGCCATTTCTGTGTCCAAGGCTGCCTACTGCCATCTAAAACCAGCCTCTGTGATGCTGAAGCAAGACTGTAAGTGAGCAGAGTATACAGGAGACCCAGGGAGGGACACGTGCAGGGGCTTTTAGAGAAAAATCCAGAGCCCTCTTCTAAACCCACATAACCAGGGTTGTGATCACTGGCCACAATCCTCCTGCCAGAACGTGTGCCCTGCTCATCGGTACCAAATATTAGAGGTCCCAGCAGTTCCTCTGTGAGGAATTTATTATGCATGAGCATGTTTGTTTTGCCAGTCTCCACCTCTTGACTTGAGGCATAAATATGAAAGTTCAACAAACGTCACCAGCAGGACTCTGATCACCTCCTCTTTCTCACTGGGGGAGGGAACCCTAATGACATCTATGTCTGCTTCTAGAACTTTCCAGTCACTGTTTGGTTATGACTGATTATTTCTGAATATCATTCTTATAGTCAGTTCAAAGCTTTCCCTGCCCACAGTATAGGATGGGCTTGCAGCACTGGGCTGGGAGTGGGGTGGAAGAGAAGAGTGAGCTGCCCTGCCCCCATCTCCTGCATGATTGTCCATGTGAGGTGGTCGCCCCCTTCTGTGGGTCATTGCCTCTGATTTCCACGTGGCTGGTGTTAACAGGACTTGCTGAGGAGGAGATTGTTCCCAAGCAGCACCCACCCCCACCAGACAGGGAGGGACTGTCCCGGACTCAGCTTCATCTTGGGGTTGACCCCACCAGCAACTGAGCAGCTTCTAATCCCATCATTCTCCCTTATCCCCCAACTTGAGGGCTGTAGGCAAGACCGGGACCCATTTCCTCCTGCCCCTGTGAAAGGGAAGGGCCCCAGGGTGGGCTCCACTGCCCCCTTCCACCTGACCCAGCCACACTGTTGTGCCATCTCCCACCACCTCTGCCCATTCAGCAACCTGCAGGGGAGTGAGGGGAGAGCAGGAGCTCTGCCACTTCAGCCACCACCTCCCCAAACAAGGCCAGGTAAATAAACTATATATCAGTAGGGGACTGGATAAATTGGGGCACAGCCACTCCATGAAATATATGCCGCCACGACCAGGATGATAAGAATGAGATGGCTTCACAGAGCTGATAGGAAACGCACTGTGATATATTGCTAAGTAGGAGAGGAGCAAGGGTCAGGGCAGGTGCGGGGTGTGGTCCCTCTGTGCACCAAACAAAACGACGGATACATGCAATCCCAAAGCCTGGTACATCACGTGTGGAGGTGGCATGTCTCCAGAAGGTCACCCAGGAAACTGCTCACTTTGGTCACCTCTGGGGAGGCTGAGACCAGATGCTCCTCATTTGCTTCCTGTCAACGTCATATTGTTTGAGTTAGTGCCCTGAGAATGCCTTGCTTGTGTGCAATTAATGACTTACCTCTCTTAGAAAAAGAAAGAACAGGGAAGATGTCCCTTTTATACACTATCTGATTCAGGCTTTTCACTCCCCCCATCAACCATTTACAAGGTGGGTAATTTTTGCCTTATTTCTCAAGAGATCAGCCAGCCGCCCCATTTCTGCAGCACATCCTATGTGCAGGCAGCGGGAGAAGGGAGAAGCTCCCTCCACAGGCAGTCCCCAGGCCCCATGGCCACAGTGCCTCGGGGATGGCAGGTTCCCACTCTCAGGCTCCTGATGCAAACAGCCCCGACATCCCACAGTAACCCGGGGCTCCCGGTCTGTTTTGGTTTCCCCAGATCACAAAGGCTTCACGGAAGAGGCTGACGGTGAGCCTGGCATACTCCCAGAGCCACCAGATCCGCGTGTCCCAGCAGGACTTCCGGCTCTTCCGCACGCTCTTCCTGCTCATGGTCTCCTTCTTCATCATGTGGAGCCCCATCATCATCACCATCCTCCTCATCCTGATCCAGAACTTCAAGCAGGACCTGGTCATCTGGCCGTCCCTCTTCTTCTGGGTCGTGGCCTTCACGTTTGCTAACTCGGCCCTGAACCCCATTCTCTACAACATGGCACTGTTCAGGAACGAATGGAGGAAAGTTCTTTGCTGCTTCTTGTTCCCAGAAAAGGGAGCCATTTTTACAGACACGTCTGTCAGAAGAAATGATTTGTCAATTATTTCTGCCAATTAGTTTTTCTCTACAGGCAGAGTTCCTCGCCCCCTGGCCAGCTGTGGTATGGCCTACAGGGACTTAATTTCCAGGACTGTCCACCAGTGTAACCTGCTTTAAGAAAATGTAACCTATGCAAATATGCACCTGCAGCTCTGGCAAATTAACGGATGATCGTTCAGTACACCAATATTTTCTCCTTAGAAAAGGATTCGTTATGGGTTCCTTTTAAACATGAACTTTTTTTTGTATGTTTGTAATATGATTGAATGTAATAAATTTTTATTTATAACTGTTCAGCAATCATACTGCCTACATGTTAAGCCACCCTTACTGGTTTCTGAAGTGAGTCAGGACTCAGATTTCTCTTCTAAAGGGTCTTAGCCGCCCTAGGCTCCCACCTGGGACTCATGAGGCCTTAAAATCATTTGTCCATGTCAAGAGCACTTGAGGGATTTCCAAGGAACAATTAAAGGTGACATTTTTTTCATTTATAAAAAAATGCCACGGATCCCTTTAGGAGAAACAGTGTCTTGAAATCAGAGAGACGGCAGGATGACTAATACATTTGAGAGTGAGGTCAGAAGGTGGTGCCTGTGGCTCAAAAGGCTAGGGCACTGGTCCATATGCCAGAGGTGGTGGGTTCAAACCCAGCCTTGGCCAAAAAAAAAAAAAAAAAAGAGGGTGAGGTCAGAAGTGCATCTCTTTATGGGTCCATCCATCAAGGCCTCTCAACCACCTAGCCTGGCAGACAGTGTTTTGGTGCTGGAATAGAGCTGTGAACCAGATAGCCACGGCCCCTCTCTCAGAGAGCTTACCTTCTAGTCTGGGGCAGAAGCACTAAATGGAAATAATAATTATTAATAATAATAATTTATTAATAACAATATGCCATCCTAGAGTGAGTAAATGCCTTGTAGAAACTGGGGCAGGGCCCTGGGGTAGTGATGGTTAGATAGGGTGGGGAGGGGTCTGCCAAGACTTTCCTGAGAAGTGACATTCTCGTTTGTGAGCGACAAGAAAGAGTCAGCTATGCCAGTCTGGGGAAGAGGCTTTGCAGGCAGAGGAGACACTGTGCAAGGCAGCTGGCATGCTTGTGGGACAGGAGGAACAGTGCTGCAAGCTGTTGGCTGGGCCTTCTCTACAATAGGCACTGCCCTTGAGCCTGGGACAGGGGTGCCCTGCTGGAGCACATCAATTGAGGCCAGAAATATTACAAGGTTGGATCATGTCAGGCCCGGAAGGTCGCTGTAGGGAGTTTATTCAGCTATTGGGCAGCTAGTGGAGGTTTGCAACTGGAGACTAACGTGACCTGATGAATGTGTTCAAATATTACTCCGGCTGTTGGGCAGGGAATAGACTTTGAGGAATAGGAATGAAAGTGGAGGCCAGTTAGGCAGCTGCTGAAGTAGAACGAGATGATGAGGAACTTGGAGGCGGGTGGCATCCTTGCAGCACTGTGAGAAAGGATTTGGGGATATCCTTTGGGAAGGTGGAGCAAAGGTGATTTGTTGATGGAAAGGACAGGCTTGACAGAAGGTGAGGGAAAGAGAAGATTCAAGGTCGACGCCTAGATTTTTAACCTGACATTGGAGTCTGTGACCCCTTCCCTACTCCCAACATGTTTTCGAGACCTCAGCCTGGCAAGAGCAGGTGGCACAGCTCCTGAGTGCTCAGATCACCTGATTGAATCCTCACTCCAGCCCTCAGGCAGGGGCGGCTTGCCCTCATCTCACAGAGAAAGGTGAAGCTCAGAAAAGCCATGTAACCAGCTCCATGACAAAGCTAGCACATACCTGAGCTAGACCTTGACTTACAACCAAGACCTTTGGTACCAAAGCCTTGCTTCTTTTTCAAAGTGAGAAACGGAGGCTCCTGGGAACCCCTGGGAAACCGAGGCATGTGGTTTTGCATGAGTTTCTGTGCTGGAGTTCTCGTATGGTATGGATGGTGTAGGACACTGGTGTTCTGCCCAGCCCTGGCTACTCCCAGTCTAGGTGAAGGGACCTGTGCTCTTTCCTACAGACCCGGCTTCCAGGGCCCCATCTCCCAGTTCCTCCAGGGCAACCAGAGGCCTCCCTTAACTTTTCGGCCACACTTACAATAAGGAGTGAATTGCATGCTGGTGACAGTGAAGGACTGGAGGGTGTTTCTTAGAGCTCACCCTGCCCCATGGAGCTCAGCTTCTCAATCCCCCAGCCAGGGGCTATTCTGCCCACGTTATAGGCCTTGTGCCCATGAAGGCTTTAGGCTTGCTAGCCTGGCCTGGCCTGTACCCACTTCCTTTTTGGCCCCAGTGCTTTGGCCAGGCTGGTAGTTAAAGTTCTAAAAGTTTAATGAGGAAACCCCCTTTTCAGGAAGCTTTTTCAGAGAAGACAGTCTTTAATAATGGATCTCTCACCTTCGACACAAAACAAGAACACAAAGAAAAACTCAAATCATAGGAAATGGGTGACTATATTTTAATGAATCAAATTCTGGAATCCTCAGTTTCAAATGATCCCTAAGAAAACTTCAGGAAAGATATACATTTGACTGCGTGCAGATCCTCTTATTCCTGCATTTATCTTGACATGTACTAAAGGCTTTATGTGTACTGATGAAAGGTGAGGAGAGAGGGGCAAATTAAACTCCTAAGATAAATAGTTTTGAAGACCGAATGAGAGTAAATCAGAAGTTTTTAAATGAAACTTTACATCCTTGACGTTGCTACAAAAGGTTTCTTTCTGATTTGCCATCACAATAACCTGAAATACAGAAAACAAGGCCATTAATGACAGAAAGATGGACTCTGTTTATGTAGATAACAAATATCACGGTGGCATTAGAGCTGCCTTCGTTCAGCAGATTCTCTGTGCAAATACATCAGAGCAGATGGCAACCCTCAAAGATTGAAGTGGTTGTAATTCATAAACACCCTCAGGGCTGTTTCTGAAACCCTTTGAATTTCTCTAGACTAGGACCTGCTGTATGAAATAGTGCTTCCTTTATTTCTCTTAAATTTGCCTCACTGCATTTCAAAGTGTTGGGGTGCTCATTCTCCTGTTTCAGTTAGTGGAGACCAAGTCAGCCTGAACTCAGCCACATTATTGATGGTTTTGTTTTTGATTTTTTTTGGGGGGTGGGTAGGTACTGGGTCTCACTCTGTCTCCCAGAGTGCAGTGGCATCATCACAGCTTTCTACAACCTCTATCTCCTGGGCTTAAGTGATCCTCCTGTCTCAGCCTCCCAGAGTGCTAAGATTACAGGTGTGAACCACTGCACCTGGCCTGTTGGTGGTTTTAAAGTATTTACCATGTCGGCTCGGCACCTGTGGCTCAAGTGGATAAGGCGCCAGCCACATACACCTAAGGTGGCGGGTTCGAATCCAGGCCCGTCATGCTAAACAACGATGGCTGCAACCAAAAAAACAGCCAGGCGTTGTGGTGGCACCTGTGGTCCCAGCTACTTGTGAGGTGGAGGCAGAAGACTCGCTTGAGCCCAGGAGTTGGAGGTTACTGTGAGCTGTGATGCCACGGGACTCTACCCAGGGTGACAGCTTGAGGCTCTGTCTCAAAAAAAAAAAAAAAGAAGGTGTTTACCATGTCTCATATCATGTGTCACCAGGTGGTAACCCAAGGGACTTCAGAATCACAAAATTCTAGATTGTATCCAACTCAGCCACCTACTAAAGATCTTGGAGAACTTTCTTAGTCTTTATGTTCTTGTCAGTACGATGTGGATAGTAGGAGTATCTGCTCTGGAAGGTGTCTGCAGTGAGATGATGTAGGTCAAGGCCTCAGCAGGGCACCCAGCTGAGGTGACATCCTCACCAGCCCCACAGTTAGGCTGTCTCAAGGGTGGGGTTTTTAAATCTTATTTATGTTTGTGATCTGAGTTCATAGCTGCTTGGTGTACTAGGTCACTTAGATGGTCCTTTTTTTTTTTTTTGCCTTTTTTGGCCAGGGCTGGGTTTGGACTCCACCACCTCCAGCATATGGGGCTGGCACCCCACTCCTTTGAGCCACACGTGCTGCCCTAGATGGTCCCTTTTTTTCCCTACCTTTTAGCATCACCCTAATTGGACTTTGAAATGCAGTTTCCCATAGGAAGGAGTGTCCATTCCAAATACATGTGTACTTTCTTCCACAATGTTCCTGGCTTTGAAGTCATGATTAGATAAGGGTAGTATCGATAAAAAGATCCTACATCTGTTTTAAGGGATCTCAAAAAACCCAAGTGAGGAAAACCAGCTACCAGTATTTGGTTTCATATAGAAAAGAGAACGTTTGTTGAAATCATTCTCTTTTGAACTTCCTAGGTTCATGTCTCTGAGTTTTTAAATCAATGGCCACGTGAGCTGCCCACCTCTTCACTGGGCTACTCAATCCCCAAACAATATTAATTCCATCAAACTGGATTTTTTCAGTAGTGTAGACAGAGGTGACCACAGAAATGGCCTAAGGTAGCAGAATAAAAGGGAAAGTGTGTCATCCGCAGCAGAAATTCTACTTAAAGGCCTTTGCTCACCTCCTACTTTAGCCCCATGATAAGGTCAGTGAAAGATCTGGTCAAAATGATTGAGATGTGATCTCAGAGGGGTCCCTGGCCCTCTGGGGCCCCCCAGACCCTCTGCCTTCTCTTGAGTGCAGGTGAAATGCACTGCACTGGTGCATGGGCCCCGGCTCTCCGGCCCCTAGGGAGAGCCAGGCAGTGCCTGCACCCCACTCACCATTGTGGGTGATCAGCCTGTACTGCCTGGCCAGGCACAGCTCCTCCTGCCGCTGCCTCACGATCCTCTGTGCATCGGGGGTCAGGCCTCGGGGGTCACGGGCAAACACGAAGGAGTAGCTGTCAGCACAAGTGCCGTCAATGTTCAAGAGGCGGCAGGAGTACTGCACGGCGTAGGTTTCGTAGTCGGTGTCAATGATCCAGTGGTCATCGTCTGCAAGCCAGACCCATGGGGCCCATCAGTGCCTCTCCGGTGCTGGGTTCAGAGGTCAGGGAAACCGATTCCCAGGCCTCAGAACCCAATGGCTTCCTAAAACTGGTATCATTTCCTTAGGAAGCAGGAGACTACAGAGAGTCTGGACAGCTTTCATAAAACTGGTCAAATCAGGAAGAATCTTGTTCTCTTTTACAGAAAAAAGTCCTGGAGTCAGAGGGATCTCATTCACTGCAATGATAATCTCTCATCCTGATGACAAATGTGAGGGCATCTTTCCAAAGAACCACCGAGAATGTGGGCCCATGAAAACCACAGGATAAACCTTTCTACTGTTGTCTGAGCCATCTACCCTCCAATGATTCTTGAGTCTTCTGTGGCTAATGTGTGGCCGCCACCAACTTATGTTACCTTCACCATCAGGATGCACCTTTTCAATGATCTCTTTCAGCTGGTTCCTAGTCATCTCACTAACCACGCTGCCCTCTTGCCTCTCTACCTGCTGCTCCCATGGCCCTGCTCTCCGACTCCTTCCTAATTCCTGCAGAGTGATTCCTTACTTCTCCATGCTGGCAACACAGTAGGTTTTGCTGGGGGGCACCAGGTGCCCACCATTTGGCATCACACATTCCCCTTAGGGCTTATACTCTTCAACACTCCCCTGATGGAGGCAAAGCCAAGTCCTTGAAGAATTTAGAGTGTATGTATTCCTCAAGGCTGAGACATAAGCCATGCAGAACAGGTTTAACTTAAGGTGGTAAAAAATACCAACAGAGGCAGGAGGGGAAATAATGTTAGCAAGACTGCAGGTGAGTGGGTTGCCACAGAGAGAAAGCAGGGTTAGGCTTATCCAAATTTGCTTATTCAGATAAAAGTGCCACTTGTCCACTTCATTTGATCTTCTTGTCAGCATAAAACCAGGGCTGGGACTTTCTGAGCATTTAATTATGTGCCAGTTGCTGTCTGGACACTTTCCATATGTGCTCATGGTTATTTCTCACATTCTCTATTTTACAGATAAGGAAACTGAGGCACAGAGTCACTAAATAATTCACCCAAGGTCACAGAAGGCAGGGCAGCCCTGGGATTCAAGCTCCAGAGCCCACATGCTTAACCCTTTTACCACATCCTTTCCAGCAGTAAGCAGATCGAGGGTGGGGAGCCGAGAAACAGAAGGCTTTGTGTCTCTGTCCCCCACCCAGGTCTTGGAGCAAGGGGAGCTCTACACTGTGTAGTACTCCAGTCAGAGGAGGGGGCTGGGTCCCCCGGCATTAGAGGGTGTGAAGCCTCTGGGTGTGACTCTCTGAGAACCCCTGGGGTGATGCCCAGGCATGGAATCAGCCCAAACCAGGCCACACAGGAGGACTGTCACAGTGGTGGGTGTGGAGCCCTCTCTTTAGCTAACCAGGTCCTGCCAGGAGGGAGAAGGAGCCACCTCTGTGCCACCCAGGCTGTCTCAGGCTAAGTGTCAGAGCCCTGGGCACGGGGTGAGGGGTGGGGGTGCGGCAGTGAGAGGTGATGCCCCAGACTGATGACAGGTCAGCAGAAACCACAAAGTTACTCACAGAAAGGCCAGGAATAGAGGCCACGTGGACCTCACCCTAACCGCCGGCTCCTCTCCCAGACTCCTAGCACCTGGGCAGAGTCTTCCTCGTCCCTTGATGAAGTCACTTCTTCCCTGGTCATGGGGATCACTGTGCCAGTTGCAGGCGCCTCAGGAGTCTGCCTCTCAGACACAAAAACACTCGCCTTTGAAATGTTACTTGACTCAAGCTATTAGCTTGGCAAATCCACAGCTTGAATTTTCTTTTTTTCCAAAATTGTTGCCAATTGTCATGAATTCTGACATAAGAACTAGGTAACTTTCAATGGTTGGATTAGTAAAATTGGCTAATGTTCTTGACTTTAAAAGAAGGCCTAAGTTGGTTTGGTTAATTTCCAGGCTCTTTTGGACAAACAGTTCAAAGATGTAGAATTTAAATCATAGCAACCTTGACCAGACTCTCCCTTCTAAGAGTATTTGTAAAAACTGAACTGCCTGACTGTGGCTAGAGAGAATGAGATTGGTTCACCAAGCTCCCTGCTCCAGCAGCTGGGCAGGGCTCCTCTGGAGAACCAGACACCCCCAAACATTTCCAGACAGCAGCTAACTCTATGGAGTGGAGATGGCAAGAGAGAGTGCTCGAGGCAGCAGCTGGGAGTCCCTGAGTCCCTCCACCATCAGGGAATGGGGTTACACTGCCTCTGCATCTGCACTGTACTCACACAGACTGGTTTAGAGGACTGGACTGTCAGTCCAAAACCTGAAGAAAACCCTGGGTTGCAGAAGCTGTCTCTGGTGGACTGGTTCCATGGAAGATCTGTCACTCACTGTAGGCCTGGACTATGGCCCTTTAGCACCCTAGATCTATGTCCCTATCATCTAAAGTGACAAGACCAGATGAGAAGCTTCCTGTATTTCTCAGGCCTAAGGACCCATCTGAGCCAACCAGGCTAGAGATTTAACTCTACTTTGGACTACTTGTCGAAATAACCCAACAGGCCCCAGCAAACTGAATGGAGTCTGAAGACTTGATACCTAAGTGAGCCAAGATAAGTCTTTGGATTAAATTATCTAGACCAATGTTCCTCAAACTTCCCTGTGCAGAAGGAACATACCAAGGAGCATACTTTAAAAGGCAGACTCCAGGGCCCTAACCTAGAGTTTTTGAGTCAATAAGTCTGAGTTTAGACCCAGAAATCTGCATTTTTAATAGTGCCTCCTCCCCCACCCCCACCAGTTGATTTAGATATAGGTGGTCCAGGGACGCTGACTTAGTAAAACACTGATGTAGACATTCAGGCCTGCATTAGTTTTCAGACTGACAAGGGCCCCTTTGCCAGTAGAATGACAACTTTATGTGGGAAAAGGACAAGAGGAGAGGGCCCCAAACAATGATGGTCATAGCTAATATCTGTTGAGCATTTATTACGCAGTAGGCTAAGCACTTTCATTAGTTAGTCCTGCCAACAAGCCTATGAAATAGGAACTATTCTTTATGCCCATTGCGCAGCTAAGGAAATCAAGTTTCAGAGAGGCTAGCCTGTATTCACTCCACACCTGCCAACAGCGGCATCCTGAACCCCTGAGACATCCTGCTTGCTGCCAGCAGAGCTAGGAGGGAAGGAGACCAGTACGGGGTACGCCCACGGCTGGGGCAGCAAGCCATGGCAGCGTGTGTCAACACAGATATGTCATGTTCAACTGCAGAGGTGAGTTACATTTAATTTTTTAATAATTAGACAACAAATTTAATAAGCATTGGCCCGTGAGTTATTTTCTGTTCATAAGTGCACTCATTTTAAACACATCCATTTGGTGTGAGGCAGGGAGGGATTGAGAATGCATGCAGCTCTCTGAGTGGCCTTCAAATCCGCCTGTCCAGGTCATTGTTCAAAGCAAGACCAAGGTCAAAGAAGAAATGGGCACAAGGGATGAGAGCAGAGTTTTCAAAGAAGACCCCCAAATAAGCACGTAAAACAGAGGAAGGAACTCCACCAAGTATTACAGTTTGTGAGCTACTCAGAAAACAGAATGATAGTTCATGGCATTTATATTCCTACAGCTAAGAGGTGCCACCAAGTGCCACTGATTAGTTGCATGTTCCTGGGTCAGTCACTTCTCTAATATGAGCCTCAGTTGCTTCACTTGTAAAATGAGAGACTCGAACCCAGTGGTCTCTGTGGGTTCTCCCATTCTAGACTCAGAATAGAAAGCTATGATTTAATGACCAGGGAGATAATGAAGGTGCAATAACATCAGGCACTTACAGTGCACTTGGGTCTTGGGCACTGTTCTGAGTGCTTTCTCCACCTTAACTCATTGCATCTTCATTATACAACTCATGAGGTAGGTGCTATGATCATGCCACTTTGCAGATGAGGAAACTGAGGCCCTCAGCAGCTCAGGAACCTATCCCACGAGTAGTGCTTGAGTTGGGATTTGAATTCAGGCTGCCTCAGTTTAACACTGCACAGCTTCTTTTCTCAAAGGTAACCTAAGAAGGAATTCATCCTTACACCTTCCATATTATAGTGATCTCAATTACTATCTCTGGCAATCACTTTCAAGATTTCAATACTGTTATTTTTCTTCCAAATGACATCCTAGGTAAAAAGGCCAATATGTGAGAGGCAAAAACAGAGCTAATCTGGTTTAGTAGGGGGAGGAGGAGGGAAAGAGGTCTTCCCAGACCTGTCCCTAAAGGCACTGCTGATAGAATCCTAGTCCTTTAAGGGGATCTCAAAATGTCACAGAGCATTTCGTATTCACACTTTCTTTCTCTCTCTCTTTTTTTTTTTTTTTTTTTTTGAGACAGAGTCTCACTATGTTGCCCTCAGTAGAGTGCTGTGGCATCACGGCTCTCAGCAACGTCAAACTCTTCCACTCAAGTGATTCTCTTACCTCAGCCTCCCAAGTAGCTGGGACTGCAGGTGCCCACCACAACACCTGGCTATTTTTTTGTTGCAGTTGTCACTGTTGTTTAGCAGCCCCGGGCTGGGCTCAAACCTGTTAGCCTCAGTGTATGTGGCTGGCGCCCTATTCACTGAGCTACGGGTGCCCAGCCATGTTCACATTTTCTAAAAATTAGTGATCTTGTACCTCTGGCATTGACTTTCGTAATCCATTATCAGAAAAGTATATCTCTCACTCTACACAAATCACTTTGAAAAGTTTTGCTATACTACATAAAATACTTTTTATTACTTCTAAGGATAAAAGTTTTTTCCCTTTGAGGTGCAGCAACCTCATGTCATTTGCACAATGTAAATCCAAATGAAAATGTAATGTGACTTTTAGAAAGTTCTATTTCACCCAACAGACAACTTTGGAGGAAGTCAGTGACTGTGTGGCATGTGTAGAGAGCTATGGTTACATAAAGGACACTTCTGCTCTGGATCACTGTATGAAGAGAGACCCCCTGAAGGACTCCCGGGTTCTATCTCACAGGAGAACTCACACATACTTTAGGAAAGATGGTCTGTATTAGAAGTCCCTGCAGTTCAGGGCCTCCTAATCCTGGCCTGGGAGTTGGAACCCCTGGCTTCTGACGTTGGCTCTCACAAACTTGTTGCATCACCTTGGACAAAGCACTGCCTTCTCTTGGCTTTAGTTTATTTATCTCTATACTGAACCTCCTTGGTAGGGTGAACTCTCTCTCTCTCTCTGATACCATGATAGGAATCCCTAGCCGACATCATTCTCTAGCTACCAAGTAGACTCCAGATTTAAAACTTAGGAGAACTGGGATGGGGCAGATGGAAACAGCAGGCAGATATTGTGTTCTCTTGATTAGGTCAAGTTTTAGGATGTTCTAAGAG
Organism: Otolemur garnettii; assembly: GCF_000181295.1. Lineage (NCBI taxonomy): Eukaryota > Metazoa > Chordata > Mammalia > Primates > Galagidae > Otolemur > Otolemur garnettii. The sequence goes on from NW_003852403.1 coordinate 38,709,200, forward strand.
TATTCAACATGCCTCACCCCCCGCCCCCAATCTGAATCTGGGGCTTAGAGGACACTGCCACCCAGAACTCTGTGCCTGGCTCAGAATCTCAACATAGCAGGCAGAGTGCTCCGGAGTGAGCCAACTCTATGCACAACTCTTTCTCCATCATTGGATGGGTGTCTCTCAACCTCTGCTGGGGCCCCAGAGAGTCAAGCTGTCTCCAGGATTCACCCCAAAGAGAAAAAGGAGATGCAAAGCCAGGTGGAGAGGCGATGTGGGAGGCGGGACAGGAAAGCACAGAGCCAGTTACACTCCTTGGCACATTTGCCCGCTGGGAAAATGGCACCTGATAAACTGAAAGGTCCTTTTCAGTTGGGACCAGGCCTCCTGACTGGGGAGGTGCAGAAGGGGGGCTGACTACTCTCAATCATGCCCCTAACCGCAGGCGGTTCTGAGAGTTCCTGTCCTTCACAGGCCTTCTCACAGGCCATTCTTCCCAAGGCTGTCACTGGAGAAGAGACCCAGAGATTTGGCCAGGTACGGCCTCCAACCCGTTCCATTCAGCTAACTACTCACTTCCTTTCTGAAGAAAGGAGGCTACGCCCCAGTACTTCATCTTGAACTTGGCAGGGTCCTCGGTATCTGTGAAGGTGCCCACCATGTCTGCGCACACGTCCCAGTTACTGCAAAAGCCAAGAGGATCCTGAGCCAAGCCTGGCGAAGGCCTCCCTCCCTCCATCCACCCCAGGGGCTCTCTTCTCTCCCTCATCAAGGTCTGACACTCTGCAAGGGGGGCCCGGGACCATGGAGCGAAAAAAAGCGCACAGCTAGCTGCCCAGGGGTCACTGACTTCAAAAGACGCACTCGGCCCTTGGCCGTGGCGCTCATCTGGCCATGCTCGTCCACAGAGAACTCGGCGACGATGTTATCCTGCAGAAAGAGGCCCTCGGGGTCCTTCTTGGCCATGGCGTACCAGATGCCAGCGAACTGCAAAAGGGATGAGAGCAGGGGTCTGGTGTCTGGGGGTGCACGGCCGGCGGCAGCGACGGATGCGGGGCCGGGGTGGGGGTGGGGGGGTGACCCGGGCCACCAGGGCCGCCCAGGCGGATACCTACGCGAGCCTTGTCGAAGTTCTCCTTGACTTGGAAGCTGCTCACCCGGCAGTCGCGCTCCGCCCGGCCGCTGCCCAGCGCCGCCAGCAGCAAGAGCGCCCACATCCACTTCATCTTGCCC
>NW_003852403.1:38710661-38751229 GCF_000181295.1 Otolemur garnettii
CCGCGCGGGGTGAAAGACCGAGGGGGAGGCGCCGGCCGCCCGGCCAGCACTTGCACAACCCGCCTTGACTCACCGCCGCCCGGCGCGGGGAGGGTCCCCGAGGGCCGGCCTCACCTCCAGGGCAGCCCCGGGCTCGGAGCGGCTGCCACGCGGGGTGGCCTCGCCGGAGTCAAACTCGCCGGCCGCGGCCAACCTGGGGCCGAGCCCTGGCCCAGGTACCGAGCACTCGTGCCAGCGGCCGCCAACTGCGGCCCAGGGTGGCCCCGGGCTCCGTCGCTCTGGCTGGAGGCGCTCGTCCGCGGGCGGGAAGAGGGTGTCCTCACATAGCGAGGGGACCTGCGATGCTGTCCCGCGCGTTAGTGCCCAGGCCCTGGCCGTGCCAGGTTGACCCCTCGGCCCTTAGAGAGGCAATTTGTGCAGAGGGTTTGGAATAAATCCTCCAAGTAGTTTTTCATTTTATAAAGGATGCATTTTACTCTCTTTCAGGAGAGACGTGGTGCCCTCTGGTCAATATTTGTTCTTTAGTTTCAACATCCTTAGAAGCATTAAAACCCTCCCTGTTAAATATTCTCCCAAAACGCAGCCCTGGTTAGGACAGGAAATATTTTAGCAGCCTGGTGGTCGCCTACTTACTCTGCGGCACTTCCCTGAAACCACTTTGAAAAACACCTACCGATTGTTTATGATGCAGTTTTATTTCAAACCCACATTGGAGGTTTGTTTTCAAAACAGCTAAGGTGAGTTGGCTGAGGAGTGGACAAAGGAAGAGAGTCAACAAAATTCTATAACGTCAGTGGCCAATTAAGTCAAAATGTTGTGATTAGTTGAGATATTTTGCCAACGTAATGAACAATTTACCGAGCTTATGTTTTACTCTTTCCATTCAAAGTTAAGAGTTCCACTCATCTGATCAAAGCAGTAAGAGGATGCCATTTTTGATTGAATGGGAATTAGTGATATGGCAAAGAAGTATCTTTTCTTAAGATTCCTTTTGTACAGTATCAGTTGTTTCTCTGTGGCCCAAATTAGAAAGAACCCATCTAGATGAACTGGCACCATATTGCTGCAGCCAGACCTGAACCAAGAGGAGGTAGGGGGAGAGGAAAGTGGCTGCCAGACAGGAAAAAAAAGAAAGAGTTGTTTGATTCTCAGACCAACCCTTTATTCTCAGGGCACTGGGCTGCTCTGAGCCCCCGGAAAAGACACCTGTGACTTCCCTCAGCCTCCTATAACTTCCCATGGATTCTATGGATTCTCCATCTGCTTTCCACTTTCTTTTTCAATCCTGTACCCATTTGAGTTCCAGCAGTGTTCAGGGTGCCAAGGATGATGCATTTAATTCCTACTGCCCCAGAGCTAGAAAAGCCAACTAGGAGATCTTCTGATTGGGCCAGTTTGATCAAAGGCTGTATAATCTCAGCTTCAATAAAGTCTTCTCCAGAGCCCCTCCTGCAGGAGCCATGTACTTGGCCATATGTGTGCTAGGTATCTGCGCACCCTGGATGGGGGAGGATTTTAGGGAACCGTGCTATCACCCGTCCCACGTTTGCATCCCCTCTTCAGCATTCCAGAGGAGAGGTCTTCCAGTCTTTGCTCCAAGTCTTCCAGTGATGGAGACAGCTCCTGGCTGAGCCTAATTGCCTTTGAACGGTTATTACCATCAAAAAAAATTTCCCCTACTATCACTGGCCTTTCATCCACTTATCCGAGAACACATTCTGCTGGTCCTTGCACACACTGTATGTTGAATAAATGTAGGGTATTTCAATACATTTTTATGGTGACTGTTTTTGCAACTACATGTTTTCATTTATTTGTTAGGTGTGTTTAAAAGTTGGCGTAAACATTCCTCCTCCCTCTCTCTCTTTTAATGATAAATCATGAACCTTAGTGTTCCAGATACCAGTAAAGAAAAACAGTTTGTTTTGGCATCCTGTCTCAGATTTCCTCATGATTACAAATACCGTAAATTCAGGTCAACTGATGTTTTTAACTTCAGTGCTTTGACATTTATTTCCATTAAAATAACTTCTCATAAGTTATTATGAAACATAGTAACTTATGAATAACATATTATATGTAAGTTATTATGTATAACTTATGTGTATAAATAATATTGAAAGGAGAAGTATTCATAGTTATTACCTCTGTGTGACAGAAGTAGAGACATCTACATTTTTCTTTGTATTTTTTTGTATTGTTCGATTTGTCCCTAGTGAAAATGTTTAATGAGAAAATAAAACAAATATTTCCTTTACACATTTTTTCTTGGTTTTTTTTTTTGCAGTTTTTGGCTGGGACTGAGTTTGAATCCGCCACCTTTGGCATATGGGGGCTGGTGCCCCACTCCTTTAAGCCACAGGCGCCACCCTTTTTCTTGTTTTTTTCTGTAAATAAAATTATGTTTTAAATTGCAGCTACATTGCGTATAATGTACACGTAAGTCCATTTCCTTGCCATGCTTCATGAGGAGACAGACTGTGTTTCATTCATCTTTCATTTATCTGTGTCTTCTCTCCTCTTTTCCAGAGGTTTTGCCAAGAAACTTACCCATAGTAGGTGCTCAATCAACAGTTACTGATTTAATTTCCTTTATTGAAATTCATTACTTTGTGTAAGCTTCATAAGACATTTATTTTAAAAAATCAGGTCAAAGGTCACCCTTTCTAATAAATAATTTCTCAGAATTTAGCACTTGTCGTTGGAGGTGGCGACTTGTTATTTCACCAAAAATATTTGCACTCCCCCTCTACGGTCTGCCAGCCCTTGCCTTCTCAACACATTCTTCCTAAAGCTCGATAAGGCCACAAGCCTCCATTCTGGTCAGTGAAAGGTGCCATGTGTCATCTCAGACAGGGCCCAGAAAAGCGACATGCCCTATTGATTGTCTCTGTTCTCTCTTCTCTTGTCTGGCCCTGGTGGAGCCTTCATCTGCCTGGGCCCCACCAGTGATTGACTTTATGTAAATGAGTAATAAAATTCCACTGGATTAAGCTACTGAGATTTGGAGAATTCCAGGGAACAAAAGTTAATGTTACCTTAACACTAACAGCAGCAAACAAATCACTAACTCCTAGAAAAGACTGAAAAATATTTTGACCACGATTGGAAGAAGAGCTAATAATGCAAGTACGTAGGTCCTTACCTTCTTAAAAATTAAACTTTTCTGAGCAGCTTGTTTGATACAAATGAACATTTATATTTACATCCTGACAAAGAGACCGGGAAAAATGAAAAACAAAGAAATGGGGCAGCATTTATCTTCTGATTGCTTTGAAAAGATACCAGTAGAATTGGTTGAGAAAATGAAAAAGGTTAGTTTGTCAGCCAGTGTTTTCAGGTAAAAAGGATCTGATTTTTTAAATTTGGTGGTTGCAAAGCCATGAGTCAATCTCATTAAATTTGATAAAAATAATACAGGTCCCACTAACTGAATTACAGCTAAAATTCCTGGTTATGCACACCAATTGGGTGCAGACAGAGATGGTCATATGAAAGAGCCCTTTGCAATTGGTTGCCAGGATGTGCCTGAAATTGCTGCCTAACTGGGGTGTCTTTTGAGGATGGATATGGGTGGGTTTATTACAATTATCTGAAATGCAACTTAGTTAACCCAGGATATTGTTGTTGATTTTTATTTTGATATTTCAACCTCATGTGCTTATTTTTTGGCTATACTATAAGCATAGCATTAACTGCAGTGGAAAATTTTAGCAATGATGGCATTAAATATTACATGTGCTCATTTATATAGAGTACTACTGAAAGATGTCAAATTGTTAAACAGAAAGTTTAAGGAAGTTAAAGTATTCTTTGGTATATCTGTAATTTAAAAAACAAAAAAGCTTGCCTGGAATGTTTACTTAACTCTCTTGTTAATGATTCATGTCTAGACTTAAAATTCCTTAAAGAAAATGTCTTTGTGGCGTCTATAGCTCAAGGGGCTAAGGTGACAGCTTAAGGCTCTGTCTCAAAAAATAAAAAAATAAATGTCTTTGTGTGTTCTCCTATGGTAGGTAGTAGGATGTCTTATTCACGCCATAAGTGCGCTTTTGAAATTTAACCATAATTAAACTGGAGTTTTAAGAGTAGGTTACTATCACTGTACTACCTTGGACAAATTACTTACTGTGTTTCAATTTCTTATCTGTAAAATACAGATAATAATAGTACTTGCTTCATAAGATTATTGTAAGAATTGAATAAGATAATATATGTAAAGTTCTTAGGAGAATACCTGGCACAGAGTATGTATTATATAGGTCAGCTACTCTTACTATTATTTTTTGTTATCATTACCAAATGGCTTATATTTCTTAAAAAATTCTTTGTAAATGAAATAGAGTTATCACATTGATTTAGTTGACATTTCACAGGTGTTTTATCTAAATAAGTTGATTATCAGTGTCTCCGTGTCTATGACTTTTTACCCTCATTTTCCCTACCAGTTAATACTCTATGTAAAAAACTGAGAAACTAAATCTGTGCTGTAAATGAACTAGAAGTGCTGACATAAAAATTAAACAATGAAGTGTAAGAAAGTCAATTAGTATTTTGTCACGTTAAAAGTTCATTCTAAGTGGTCTGTTTGGTAATTTTTTTATCTTAAAATATATCGTTTTCTTAAATTGACTTTGTGTTTTCAGTCCCTAGGGGTGAACAGCCAATGAGAGACCCAAAGGTGTTGCCAACTCGGGCCAGAAATTCTGCAAAGGAGCACCCTGGGGAGGAAGAGCAGTAGAAATAATGGGATTCGGTCAGTGACAGGAGAGAAAGAAAAGAATGTTTATGCATGTGCTAAAAGGCTTCTAATATTTCCCATTTTTAAAATCTTTGCTTGATAAAATGACATTTGTTTCCATCAGTTTAGGGGTCTCTAACAAAGTGCCGCAGACTAGGTGGCTCATAAACAAGAGGAATTTAATTTTTGCAGTTCTGGAAGCTGGAAGTCTGAAATTCGGGAGCTAGCATGGTCAGAGTCTGGTGATAGCCCGTCTTCTTCCAGGTCACAGAGTGCCATCTGCTCATTGTAACCTCAGTGGAGGAAAGAGGGCTAGAGAGTTCTCCATGTCCCTTTTATACAGTCCCATTCATGAGGACTCCTCACTTTGTGACCTGATTACCACCCAAAGGTCTCACCTCCTAATACCAACACAGAGGGGGTTAAGATTTCAACAAATACATTGGGGGAGGAGGCAAACATTCAATCCCTAATATCATCCGGCACTCAAGGCAGTTACCGGTGACACGTCTTGATTACTTGCTTTTTCTAACCAGTCAATTCCCTGCTCCTGTCAATTGTCGTGACCCATTTACTAGATCACATCTCACATTTGTCCCTTTCTATTTCATTCCCAAGCACCTAACCCATAGACTACAGAAAGAGCTTTAAAATCTTAGTTTATGAATGAATGAATTTACAAATGGAAATGATAGGTGTTAATTATAGGTACTTTAGAAAAATCAAGTAAGCAAAAAGAAGAAAAACATATTGTCTTTAATCTGACCACTTTGAAATAAGCACAGTTAACATTTTGATATAAATACCTCTGCATATGTGTATGTGTGTGTGTGTGTTAAAGGAACCTGCTGCAATAGTTTGTAATTAACTGCATATCATAAATATTTGTCATATCAATAGACTTTGACAAGATTGTTTCTATTAACTGTATGTTGTTCTATTCTGTCAATATAATACCATTTATGTATTCAACTTCCTGTTATTAGTATGCAGGCTATTTCTAATCTTTTACTTTTATAAACTTCTTTGTGATAAGCACCCATTCTTAATTATTTTTATAAGTAAGTTCATAAAAGAAGATTTGTAGTGCCACAGCCCACACATATTTTTAGGGTGTTCGATAATAAGCCAAATGCAATATACCTTCTTAATTTGTACCCACAAGTTCTTTTCTCCCCTTGGCCATCTGGTGACCACAGCTGAATATCACTGTGGGATGGCCAAGGGGAGTACCTTGCAGATAACTGGGGTGATATTCAGCAATGAGGTATGTAGCACTTTCTCTAGGATGAGTTTGCAGAGTTAATGTCAGAACTCTGTATGACAAGAGCTCTGTTGGTCATTCAGGAAAAAGAGTTCCAAAATTGCCTTGAAGGGCGCTGGTGTGAGTGCAGAGCCTCCCGAGGGGAGTACTTTGAAGATGACCGTAGTAACATTCTCCTCGGAGGTATGTAACATTTTTTTCTAGGATGAGCTCGTGAACTTCATTGTCCAACTTTGTGTTCCTTAGCACTACCAGATGGTTTGTAAAGAACCCTCATCATGTCACTTCCCACCCCCCAAATTTTCCAGGACTCAAAATTTCCTGTTCAGCCGTCAAGGTCCCTGTAATCGGCGCCCAACCTGCCCTTCTAGAGTCATCTCTTGCCGTTCTCCCTACGCTACCCTGCAGCCCATGCTTTTGCTTCTGCTGTTACTGCCACCTGGAATACTCTCAATTTCCACCCATCTCCACCCACATGAGATACGATCCCTTTTATAAACACTCCTAGCCCTGTGTATGTAGCTCATGTGTGGCATTTACCATGTTCTGTTCTATGTCTCTTGCTTTTCGTGTACTCAGCTTATCCCCCTTCCTACACCACAAGGGCTTATAAGCCTGGGAAAATCCTCCAGGTCCCCCAAGGCAGCAGTGTAGTTGTCAGAATTGACTTGGTTATCTTATAGGAACAATAACCCTCATGTCTCAGAGCCTAAAAACAGGACAGATTTATTTCTCTTCGTGCCCTATGTCCATCTCAGGCCAGCAGGGGCCTCTGTTGCATGGCATCCTCACTCTGGGGTTCAGGGGACCCCTCCATGTGAAAATGATGGGACAGGAAGGGGAACAGACAGCTGGAGGGTCTCGCACTAGCAATTAATCGTTCCTGTCTGGAGGTGATATTACTGCCTACAAGCCACTGGCCAAAATTAGTCATATGGCTCTACTGGAAGGGAAGGGCAGAGAACAGCGATCCTTCTATACATCTGGGAGAAGGGGAGATCATATTAGGGAAGCATGAAGTCTCTGCCAGGGTAGCTGGCATGGTGCCTTGTGTATAATGGACGGTCCACAGACCTATTGGAAGAATGAGCAAATGACTATAGTAGAACTTGTTTCTTTTTCAAATTAACTTTAATTTTTATAAGTAGGGGAAGATGAACATATACTTTCCTATTAAGTATAAATGCTTATATGGAATACAGATATAATTTTTCTGTTTCTGTTTAAAGCAGAAAGGATGGAATCAGAGAAATGTGACCACCCAGTACTTTTGGGAGAAGTAGGAACTGCATCAAAGTCACGCAAATTAACGAGGTAAAAAAGAGTGTCCAAAACTGTTAGAGGATGAAGACAGTCCAACAGGAGGGGCAGCCCTGTTGAAGACCCTTCTGAGACTGGCCTTGCCTGTAACGTGGAAAAGTGGAAGAAAACACATATCCTGGCAAGGTGCTTTCAGATAGCAGGTGAAACTCTACCATGGACGTGGCATAACTAGACCAAGGACTGAGTTCTGTTCCCCTGGAAAACTGTGTTCCAACCAAGAGTCTCTCAATTTATAACCCAGAACCTGCAACCTCAATGGATCCTTTTCTTTTGTGACTAATAAGATTGTCATCACTCTAGAAAGGTCAAACATTACGTTTAGAAAACTGAATGAAACCCATAGCCTTACTATTTTTGAAGTGAATTTAAATGTGAGTATAACACTATTATAATACTATAATTATTGTTAGAGTTACTACAACATGTGTGTTTTTCACTAAAGATAATTTGTCACATTAGGTTTGCAGCTTTATTGAAATGTTCAAAACACCTCATCCAGGTTTGAAATCAGCATTTAAATATTCAAGGCACTTGGTTCATGAAGTGTGTAGTTTGACATTAGTTCCATAATAGTGTTTAAATATCTGGGGAGATGTGCTTAATAGATGTAAAAGCTTAATATACTGGACATTAAACAAAACTAAGTAATGGCGAGTGCTCTTTCTACACCAGTATCCTGTGAGACGCTAAGGATCCTAGCAACAGACAAGTCCAGTAGATTTATTAGACTCTACCTTGGAGCAAAAATGCGTGATGGCTGGCTATTACTGTTGAAAACAAAATCCAAACTAATGTGCTTTGCAGGAAAACCTAGTTAGAAACTACACGGGTTACCTTCTGTATGCATGTCTCTTGACAAGGGTTAGTATTCATTTTGCAGCTTGATTAGGTTTGGACCATTGGGAGATGCTTTCCTGTGTTCGCCGCTCAAATAATAATCCCAAGGTTTGTTCCTTTAAGGCACTTCTGAGGTCAAGCTTTCTAAAGTGAGGGGCATTGAGAGGTGAGGATTTTAGACAAAGAGTAGGCCAAGCAACTTGAGTGATCCAAAGACTTTTAAGAAAAGCAAAGATTAATGTTTGCTTTTGTATTGTGCTGATGCTAAGCCCTTCCAGCTCCCCTCCAATGTTCATTTAAGTTTCTTTATAAACAAAAAAGAACGTGAATAGTTTTGAGGTCTAAAATACATAGTTTCACTTCCTATAGCTACCATGGCAGCACAATGAACATTGCCAATGACGCTAATGTCATGTAATTAATGGGTATGTCAGAGATTCTTTCTTGCTGTGGATAACAGACAATGTTCAGTTATTTTTCTAGACTAAGCACTTCAGCTTGCTACTTGCCTGGCTGATCTAAGATGCTCTGAGGATTCTCAGAGGGCTTATGAGCTAATAGCACTCAGGGGTTTAGTGTCCTGAGGAACTCTAATCCTCTGCTTCCTGACTCCCACCTAAGCCAGGGCCTTCTGTCAGATGCTGGGAGGGACAGGCAGTTTGAAAGCAGCCATTCTGCTCCACTTTTGGGGGTCGTGTGAGGCACCAATCAAGGGTTTCCTTACTGACCAGGATGTATTCCCTGCCTGCCCCTCTGCCTTAGGTAGGGCTCTGAGGGTCTTCCTTTCTGAACAGCATTAGCAAAGCAAGCCATACCATGGGTGAGCTAAGCCAAGCCTCCGTGGAGAAATATCTGGAGGAGAACCCTCGGTTTGCCAAGGAGTACTTCGACAGGAAGCTGCGGGTAGAGGCCCTGGGAGAAATCTTTAAGAAGAGCCGGGTGTCCATCCAGGCCAGTATGTCTTTCCCTGAGCTGACGCAGGTGGAGGAGTCGGCCCTGTGCTTGGAGCTGCTGCAGATGGTGCAGGAGGAGGTGGCTGGCCCAGAGCTGGCAGCTCACAGGGTCCTGCAGAGGCTGGCCCAGCTGTTGCAGGCTGACCGCTGCAGCCTGTTCCTGTGCCGGGCCCGCAACGGCACACCTGAGGTGGCTTCCAGGCTGCTGAATGTCACTCCCACCTCCAAGTTTGAGGACAACCTGGTAGCCCCTGACAGAGAAGTTGTGTTTCCACTGGACATTGGGATAGTGGGTTGGATTGCCCACACGAAGAAAGCCCTTAATGTCCTAGATGTTAAAAAGGTAGGTGGCCTTATAACGGTGGGGTCAGGGAGGAATCAGTGGGAAACAGAGATGATGCCATCCTTGTAGCACTAGTTTGGCTATAACCTGGGAATGCAGGCAGTGAGGAAAAGGGGCACCCAGGCCCAGAGTTCCCAGATCTAGCAAATAAAAATACAAAGTTTCCAGCTAAACTTGAATTTCAGATAAATGATGAGCAATTGTTTTAGTATAAGCATGTTCCATGTAATGTTTGGCATTATGTCAGGCAGTCCTACCTAGGCCTGGTGCATTCCCCATCTCCCTTGCAAACTTTTCTGGTGCTCTGGGAACTTTATTTCTCCACGCCTCTCATTCACAGCCCTTTGAAGACATTAGTTCTTTGGGGTGGATTGATTCTAAATTTACTTATTCATCTATAGATCAAATGTGCAGGAAAAAAAATGATGCCTTTTGAAAGTTGAGATGTTGGTATCTGGATTATTATAAATGTAAATTTAAGTGATGGTTAAAAGCAGTTGACTCTCCCCCTTAACTCAGATCTATCAAGAACGAATTTCAATCTTGGTTTGTTTTTTTTTTGTTTTTTTTTTGAGACAGAGCCTCAAGCTGTCCCCCTGGGTAGAGTGCTGTGGCATTACAGCTCACAGCAACCTCCAACTCCTGGGCTCAAGCGAGTCTCCTGCCTCCACCTCCCAAGTAGCTGGGACCACAGGCGCCCGCCACAACGCCTGGCTATTTTTTGGTTGCAGCCGTCATTGTTGTTTGGCCGGTCCGGGCTGGGGATTCGAACCCGCCACCTTAGGTGCACATGGCTGGCGCCTTAGCTGGTTGAGCTATAGGCGCCAAGCCGAATTTCAATCTTGTAAATGGGACATCTGAACCAATAAATGGGACATCTGAACCAATAAATGGGACATCCGAACTCATGAGTTGAAAAATCAACTCATTCTTTTTACCATTACAATACATGTTCATTTTAGAAAAATTAATGCTGGATGTGGTGGCTCATGCCTGTAATCCCAGCACTTTGGGAGGCCAAGGTGGAGGATCTTGTAAAGCTAGGAGTTCAAGACCAGCCTGGGCAACATAATAAGACCCCCATCTCTACAAAAAATAGAAAAATTAGCCTCAAGAGGCTGAGGCGAGAGGATGGCTTGAGCCCAGGAGTTTGTGAGCTATGATGATGCCTCTGTACTCCAGCCCTGGTAACAGACTAAAGCTCTGTCTCAAAAGAAAAACAAAGGGAAGAAAAGAAAAATTATAAAATACAAGTAAACAAAAAGGAAGAAATGCTAATTCCCCATAATCCCTGCTCTCGGCAGTGATCATGGGTTTCTCCTGGCAGCCCTTTCACCACGTATGTTCCATGATTACAATTTACTATTAATAAAAGGGAAGAAATGGGTTAGGATGGAAGAGCATTGAATGAGAGCAGCTTGTGAAAGGCTTTCTGTGCAGGGGTGAATAGGAGCAGCTGGAGAGGCAGGAAGATAATCCCTTAAATGCCTCCTGAAGCTGATTACCGGGGGTGGGGGGCGGGGGGGGGGTGCTGTGTCACTCAGACCCGGGAGGTACAGAAGTCATCAACCAGGAACAACACTCAGCAAACAGCCCAGACACCCCTCAGGTGCAAGGGTTGCTGCGGGGCCCTGCAGAGTCTTCAGTCTTTAGAATCCCTCCCTTTAGGGAGTCTAAGCTACTTGAAGTTTGCTTTTGCAGCGGCTTTAGGCAGCTAAATACACTGATACGTGCCCTGAAGGCTGGAAGGCCACGTCCCACACCTGCGGCTTTCCTATTCGAATATGCTTCTTGATAGTCTCCAGCTGAGCTCATCTTTGTCAAACTTAAGGAAGTAACATTCAATAAATTTTTTTTCCAAATTTTTTTTGAAAAGGGTAGAATAATGGGTAAAATAATTTCTGCCATAATACTTTAATGAGCCCCGTTCTTCATGTTGAGGAAAAAATAATAGAATGGAGCTGCGTGGAAGATGAGGTGCTTTGGTCTGTCGCTGTCCCTGGTGAGCATCACAGCACAGACAGGGCAGTACAGTGCACCGGCAGGGTTGGGGGAGGTCCGTCCTCCTTCTCCCGAGGATTCCTGGCTATTACGGGTGGCACATAGAAAGATGCGCTGGAGACAGACAGACACCCTTCTGAGCTGGGAGGAAGGACGAAGGCCTCATTTGCTTTCCATTTTTATTGCTTCTAAACATTCCTTTTCTTTCTAGAATGGTGCTTTTCAACTCTGGCTGAACATTAAAATCAGATTGGTAACTTTTTTAAAAACCACACCTCTGAGACTCTCAGAGGTGGGGATGCAGGCATTAGTATTTTTAAAAAGCTCCCCAGGTCATTTCACTGTACAGCCAATGTTGAAAACCATCAGTCCATGGGTGAGCACGTACAGGAAGAGGATGAGAATTTCAAGTCAACTGTGGAATATGAGACAAAGAAAAAGGCTTATTGAGTCTTCAGTCCAACTCTGGTCTGTGGCAGACCGGAGGGTGAAGATACTGGCGTTGCGTCGGCCCTGGAGTCCATGACCCACATCAGTGAATGGCTCGGGCCAGGGTGGAGGCGCTCGGCCCTGCGTCCTGTGCTCTTTCCTCTCCGCTCACACCCGTGCAGTCTCACCCTGCTTTAGCCACTGCGGTATCATTTGCAATGAGAAAGGAGGCAGAATCCAATGTTTCAGATGAAATTTCTGAGTAATTTTTCACCTTTTCATAGCACTTGGGAATTGATAAAGCATTTTTTTCTCACTCTTAATCTTCTTTGATTCTGATAAAGACCCTGTGCCGGAGGCAGAGAACATACATGTTTTTACTTTAGCCTACATGTAGGACCCTGCCCAAGGTCAGGCAAGCAGGATGCGTCTGGTCTAGGACAATGACCCAGGTCTCTGAGGCCTCTCTTTTCCCACCACATCACTGACCATGAACAACTTGTCTGTGGTTAGCAGTGTGGGCACAGTGTGGTTAGCCGTGTCTTCTCACCCTAGACAAAGAGGCAGAGTCTGAAACTCCTGACCTGGGAGGCCTGGGAAGGTAACAGGGGAGCCACACGGCACGGGCAGAGGACCCTGGCATCAGGAGGACCTGGGTGCGGGCCCATGCCTGTGGCTCAGTAACTATGCGATGGGTTGAGTTTCCGCACCTAAGAGATGGAGATGAGCAAATGTGCCTGACTGTGTGCCTGACTCATAGTAGACGCTGATAGATGATAGCTATGACAACATTGTTGTTATGCCAGTGGGGGGCTGAGGGAGGAATGTGGTTAGCTGAAAAGGGTCAATGATTATTACCTGTTTTAAAACAGGTTAAAGGTGCCCGTAGCATGGTGGTTGGGGGAGGTCTGTCCTCCTTTCTCCGGAGGATTCCTGGCTATTACAGGTGGCAGCTAAACAACAATAACTGCAATAGAAAATATACCCTGGCATTGTGGCAGACACCTATAGTCCCAGCTACTTGGGAGGCTGAGGCAAGAGAATTGCTTAAGCCCAAGAGTTTGAGGTTGCTGTGAGCTGTGATAGTACGGCAATCTAGATAGTAGGGCGACATAGGGAGGCTCTGTCTCAAAAAACAAATAAATGAAAGTAAAAATAAAACAGATTAAAGGCAGGAAAACTTTTTAACAACAGGAAACTGAGAGATACCCTCTTCAAAGTGTTTCTTTCTCTCTTGGGACAGCCATCCATTCACTGTATGGATGGTTCTGATTCTGACTGGGAGTTGAAAGTCCTCTTTCCTCTTCCTGCCCTCCCTCCTCTCTGCCTCCTGATCGCAAGGTTGAGTCGTGTTTACTCAGGATTTAGCAACAGCCAGATCCATGCAGGCCCAGGCCTCATGCTGCTCTAAACAACGTTCTCTGGGGGCCTTCAGGGGCTTCTTTGAAGAAGGACCACAAAGAAACACCTCCACAGGATTTGCTCAAAGAAGTTTCACTGAGGATTGTTTAAGGAGTAAAATTAAAAATCTAAAAAGCCTCCTCTCCCCCTTGGTATCACTGAATGGGTGGGTTATCCAGTGCTTTCAGAAGCTGTAATAAACAAGCATTACATTTTGAGACTTAGCCATTGTCTCAAAACAGCCCATCGAACTTAAGGACATTTCCTTGTATGTAGAATCTGGAATAAAACGGCATCCAGTGTGGAAGCTGCAGAGTGACATGGGCTTGCAAAGAATCGGTGCTTGGCTTCAGCTCATGGTGCCTGTTTCTGGCATTTTGATTATTCCTTGAATGCCCAAGATGGCTTGTACTGGTGGGAGGGAAACTGACTGAGAGCTGGCCCGGACAAGCAATGGATTAAGAGAGAGATTCTGACAAAGCCTGGAGACACTTCGCCCTAAGGGTGAAGAAGCTACAGGGAACAGAGTGGACTAAGAGATAATGTGGTTAGAAGAGAAATGTGGCTTGTGGTGGGGGCAGAATGCTGGCCGGCTGGAGGAGGGAGCTTCCAGGAATAGGAGGCCTACGTCCACCTAGTGGCATCCAATTTCCTCAGTGATTAGAATTGCTTAGAAAAGCTAAAACTAGAAGCAAAATGGTAATTGCAAAAGGACTACTTGCTTCTCTTCCAGGAAGGCCTAAAAAAGTACCAAGTTTCTCTTCCCCAGAGTTATTGAGCACCTGGTGTGTGTCAGATACTTTTCTAAGTGCCCTGCGTACCCTGTGTTATTCTGTCTTCACATCAGAGACTCTAGGCCATGGACAATAACATTAGCTCGATTTTCTGATTAGAAAATGAGGACATGGAGGATAAATCACATGCTCAGGATCACACAGATAGTAAATTGGGGCCTGGGTGCAGCCAACAGAGCCAGACTCTGGAAATTTCGTCTTTATGCGATGCTGCCTCTTAAATAAATATCTGGTTTGTGTGTTTGCACTTTGGGAAAAGAGATCTGGGGTGAGGGGTGAATTTGATCTCCTTTGCATGGCAAGTTTCCTCTGCCAATGGTACCATGTCTAGGGATCCTCTCCAGGAGGGCTGCACCCATCGGGTTGAACACAGGAATTACCTGGAGCACTTGAAAGTACAAATTCCACTTCAGGATTAGGAGAGTCTGTTGTGAGGTCTTGGAATCTGTGTAATCTGTGGGTGATTCTGAGGCCAGGCTGGGGACTGCTGCTCTGAGCTAAGCTGTGCGAGTTCTGTCCACCCAGCAGCTCTTGTTCCCTGATGGAAACCTGATTTGGAAATCACACACAATGGACTCTCACATTTTTAACTTTGGGAAACCCAACAGAATCCAGCCTCTAAGATTTGTGCTGCCTTTAGAAGGACCTTCAACACAGGGGAATGAAAATCATACAGCCTGTGAAAAGAGCACCACATTGATTTTAGCCAATGAGTCTTAGACTCAGGCTGAAAGCTCAGTTCTAATGGGGGAAGACTCAGTTTTTACAAAGGGAAAAATCTCAGGACTCAAGGGAGTCTCAGTCTAAACCCATCTAGAGCGGTGTTCTTTGAAGTTACAGCTACTAAGATCACTGCCTTCCTTGACCTTCTCAAGCCCTTCCATTTGCGTCCTTCTCCAGACTGGTCACTCCGCCCTGGCCCTGGCCAGAGTATCTACTTCTCTTGCATCTACTCTATGAGGCCGGTAACTGGAAAGATCCACTTTCCTCTCTCTCAAAGAAAGAAATAAAAAATATGAATAAAAGACATTACTTTGGTAAAACTTAAAAAAAAAAAAACCTGACAAGTATTTGATGCTGGCAAGAGGTCCTCTCACACAGGGCCAGTGGAAGTAAGAATTTCAATCTTTTGTAAAAGTAAGCTATGTAAATAAAAACTGCATATGCCTATTGGTCCAACAAAAGGGATTTCCACTTTGGGGAATCCATCAGGTAAGAATAAAAGCAAGAATGATGAGCGCAGTTGTGCAGTATTGTTTGCAGCATGGAAAACTGTAAATAGACTGAATGAGTAGGGGATAGCTGAGTGGATCGCAGAGCTCTCACTGTGGAGTCGTGCACAAGAATCTAAGTGATGAGTTCACATCCATATGCACAGGTCTCGGAGGAAGTCCTTAAGACATTGTTCGATGGGGAACACATCATATAAATTTAGAAAAAGAAAAATAGACGATCTCCTATTTTATAAAAAAGGAAAAATAGAGAATTTTCTGTTTTATAAAATAGAAAAGAAAAATCTTTGTCCAAGCACAGAGAGAGGCATAGAAGGAGATAATGTCAAGCAGTTAACACCGATTTCCTCAAGTAGGCAGGATTGGAAAGAATTTGGGTGGATCATTCATTTTTTCTTTATGTTACGATGTATGGGTTGATGGTTTCAAGTGCACATTTTACTTTTGTAATTAGAGATGGCAGCTCTATGTGCTCTGTCTGTGATCCCAGCTGTGCTCTCCTCCCCTGCACATACCTCCTGTCCCTTGCAAACTTCCTGTCCATTGCAATCCCAAGCCCGTCCCTCCCCCACTCTTAGTGTCCCACTTTCACTTGGGATGTGACACCACTTCTTTTCTCCTGGCCCTACCTCAGCCTGATCTAGATATGCCACAACTCAGGTGGGAAATGCTCATTTTGAAATGGGAGGTTTTGTTCTATTCAGTCCTAGGGTGGCCTGTACAGTGGAATGTTTGTTGGGATCCTGGGGCCCTGGTTACTTGTCAGTACTACTGGATTAGGGGACCGATCTGTCACCACCCCTTGGTGTACTACTGGATGATTCCGTGCCGCTCTGAATATCTTTTTCAGAACAGCCACTTTTCTGACTTCATGGATAAGCAAACCGGGTATGTCACCAAGAATCTGCTTGCAGCTCCCGTCACAATGGGCAAGGAGGTTCTTGCTGTGGTTATGGCAGTTAACAAAGTACATGCACCTGAATTTTCCAAACAGGATGAAGAGGTAATGCTAACCTGGGCATCTTGTCAGAAGCTCTGGAAATTTGTTTGTTGTACAACTGAAGGAAAGATGTCACAACTATAATTTATTCTTCCCTGCCATCTGTAGGTCTTTTTCAAATACCTCAACTTTGTTGCTGTCATCCTAAAGCTTCATCATACCAACTACCTGTACAGTGTTGAATCTCGGAGAAGCCAGGTAAAAAGAAGGTGACATTAATCACTCCATTCTGGCCTGTTTTGACAAAGGGACCCAGAACCACAAGCCCAGACCTCTTCTACTCCTACCCTATGGGGGCATAAGCCATGTGGAGCAGATCCCCAAAGTTCAGTCCCACGTGTACTCTCATGACTGTCCCCTCAGTCCTCCTCCTCACCCCCCAGCTCTCCAGCTGTATGTACAGTCATCTAGATCCTGGTTGACCTTGGTGCCTTCATCTATGAGATGGTGATGACAATTACAGTTCCTGCTTCTCATGGCAGCTGCTATTAAATGGTCACTAGGTCTTGTGTAAAGCCCTTTGCAGTTCCTGGCTCATAGTGAAGCTATTAATTTGAGAGGAAAATCACTCCTCTGAAGTCTCTTGCTTCCATGAGGGAGAGGGATAAAGAACAGCATTAGAATCCACAGACGTAGGTCTGGACCACTCCGTGGACCTCGGTTTCTTTATTGAAGAGGTTGCAGTTGGGATGTAGGTCCCTTTCCATTCAGACTCTCCAGGTCAGGCTACCTCTGACCACTGTCAGATGCAAGAAAGGAATTATGGGGCTTTTCTCCCTTCAGGGCTAGCAGGACCCCATGGGCTACTAGTGCTGGATCCTCTGCATCCCATTTTAGGGCACTTGCCCTTTGGAATCAAAACATTTGGACATGGGGACGAATCATTGCTTTTCCCTTTCATACACCCGCAGCCATGTGAAATCTACTCATCATCCCTCCTAGAGAATCTGAATATCTTGTTGGATGTGAACACATGTTCAAAACTAGAGCTGCGTTTTCTGGCAATATGTATTTATTTTATTAGAAGCACCTCATGTTTTCTTTTGGCTAATGCCCTATTTGTGTATTTTGTGCTAACAATTTTCTTTCTATTATCTGCTTTCAGATCCTCATGTGGTCCGCCAATAAAGTTTTTGAAGAACTCACGGACGTTGAGCGACAATTTCACAAAGCACTCTACACAGTTAGGACATATCTGAACTGTGAGCGCTACTCCGTTGGACTGCTGGACATGACCAAGGAGAAGGTCCTTATTATTCCGTACAATTTGCCACATCTAAAATCACCTATGAAATGCATTAATAATGAGTACATTATGACTAATATTTAAATATTAGTCATGATGTATCATAAGAACAGAGTAAAAGTGTGTATTTTGGAGCAAAAAAGATACAGGCTTAACTCTTGGCTTTTCCACTTTCTAGCTTTGTCCTTGTCAGGTCCTTTTTCTTTTTAAAAATAAATTAATAGATATAATTTTTCATAGAAGTTTTAGGTTTACAGAAAAATTCTGCTTAATCTGCCACTTTCCCCTACTGCTACGTATTAACATTCTGCTTTAACATCGTATGATGAGCCAGTATTGATACGTTCTTATTAACTAAAGTCCACAGTCTACGTTTGGGCTCATTTTTATGTTGTCCTGTGGGTTTGGGCAAATGCTTGAAATGTCCTATATCTGCTATCACCATATCCACAGAATCATTTCAATGCCCTAAATATCCTCTGTGCTCCATGTTTTTCTCCTTCCCTGTCGTTCTCCAAACTTCTGGAAGCTACTGATGTTTTTACTGCCTTTCTAGTTTCACATTTTCCAGAATATCATGTAGTTAGATATCACTCTGTAGCTTTTTCAGCCTGGCTTTTCTCTTAGCAATACGCATCTAAGTTTCTTCCATGTCTTTTCATGGCTCGATAGCTCATTTCCTTTTAATCACTGAATAATATTCCCTTGCATGGCAGTTTGTTGATCCATTCACCTGTTATAGGATTTCGTAGTTGCTTCTAATTATTAATTAAATTATTAATTTATTATTAATAAAGCTTTTGTACACGTATGTAGCATTTTTTCTAGAGTTTGAGAACCTAATTATCAGACCTTGTATAGGCGTGTAGTGGTATCTTACAGTTGTTTTAACTTGCAGTTCCCTAACGATAGATGCTGTTGAACATCTTTTCATACGTTTACTTGCCATGAATATAGTTTCAGTGAGTTGTCTGTTCAGATCTTTTGCCCACTTTTTGACTTGTTTTTTTTTCTAATTGTTTAGTTTTAAGAGTTCTTTGTCTATTTTTACATACAAGTTCTTTATTGAATATGTGTTTTGCAAATATTTTCTTCCGGGCTGTGACTCATTTTTTTCATTCTCTTAACAGTGTCTTCTGTAGAGTTTTTCATTTTAATGAAGTCCAATTTTTGAATTATTTTTCATGAATTGTGCTTTTGGTGTTGTATCTAAAAACTTGTCAAACTTAAATTCATGGCTGGATGTGATGGCTCATCCCTGTAATCTCAGCACTTCAGGGGGCCAAGATCGGAGGATCCTTTGAGCCCAGGAGTTGAGATCAGCCTGGGCAACATAGCACGATATCATTTCAAAAAAAGAAAATAGAATTATCTGGATGTGGTGGTACATGCCCATAGTCCCAGCTACTCCAGATACTGAGGCAGGAGAATCGTTTGAGCCCAGGTATTTGAGGTTGCAGGGAGCTATGATCACAACGCTGCACTCTAGCCTGGGCAACAGAGTGAGACCCTGTCTCAAAAACAAAAGTATAAACAAAAACTCAAGTTCATCTGGATTTTTCTCCTATGTCATTTTCTAGAATTTTTATAGGTTGTGTTCAACATTTAAGTCTGTATCTGGCTTCACTGTTTTTTGCCTGTGGATGTTCAGTTATTCCAAAAAAAAAAAAGGTGTTGAAAAGACCATCCTTTCACCATTGCCTTTGCTCCTTTGCCAGAGATCAGTTGACTATATTTGTGTGGGTCTCATTCTGGGCTATTTGGTTCTATTGATTTATTTGTCAATTCTTTCATCAATGCCACACTGTTTTGACTACTGTAGCTTTATAGTAAGTCTTAAACTCAAGTCGTGTCAGTTCTCTGACTTCATTTTTCTTTTCAGCAAGTCTTTTTATCTCCCTGATTCTTGGCTTCCTCATCTATAAAGTGAGAACATATCTCTTGTCAGCTGTGAGGATTATATGTGTGTATATATATATAGAGAGAGAGAGAGAGAGAAAGAGTCCAGACATAGTAGGTACATGATAAGTGATATTATCACTATCAACTTGATGTTTTGTAATTTCAAAAATTTTAAGTTACTTTGTAGTAGAAATAATGAAACATTTAATATTATTCACAACATAATGCTCATTTCTCATTTTGTTTAATTCCATTGGAACCCTTCTAGTTCAATATAACTATTAACTATAACTACCAAATATTAGTTATAGTTATTACTATCCATGTAATTGGACGTTATTTTTTCAGAGTAATTTTTCTAAGTGGATAAATATAGGACCAAGCAATAGGAGAGCTGAATTCTGATCCTGGTTCTAGAACTTTCTAGCAGAGTACATTGGTTAGGAAGATGCCTTTGACTGCAAAGAGCATCAGACCCAGCTAAAAGTATCTTTAATGATATGATGGTCATTATCTCATTTAACAAGAAGTCCTAAGGTAGGGCAGTTCTATGACTAGTAAATCCAGAACTCAATACAGTCATCGAAGTTCCAGGGGCTTTCAACATTTCTTCCTGGCAAGGTCTCAACTCCCTGTCTCCTAGTGAGGTTTCCTCTTGTGGTGGCAAGATGGCTGTGGCTCCCTCAGCAGGCTTCTCCTCCTTCTTCACTGTCCACAGATTGGCCACATACCTGCCCTCAAACTACTCTAGGCACCTCACATGGACCACTCAGGGGCTGTGCAGGGCTCATTTTCCCTAACAGGAAATCACTACCTGATATTCAAATAAGATCAGGTTCTGCTAGCAATGAAGGGGAGAGAATGGATGTTGGGTTAGGCATCCAACACTGTCAGCCACTCTGTGTGACTTTGGCCAAGCATGCTAATCAACCTGGATTTAGTTTAATTGTATAAGTAAGCTATTATACATCGAGTACTTTGAACTATGTGCCAGGGTAAGTAGGTGTATGGTGTGTATTATTCATTTGATCCTCACAACAACTCTTTAGTATAAATGCTATTGTTATAATCACTTTACAGACGATAAAAGGTTAAGTGATGTGTTCATAGTCACAGATTCATAAGCAGCATTGCTGGGAATTATAGATCTTTTCAGCACTACAATTCCAGAACTATACAGATTAACATAAAATACACAAACACATAAAATTCATGTAAGATATGGTAGGTCATGGCACCATTTTTTAAATCATGTTTAAATATAATTGCCTCCAGGAATTCTACGATGAATGGCCAATCAAACTTGGAGAAGTTGAGCCTTATAAAGGTCCAAAGACACCAGATGGCAGGGTAAGTGCAAGTGCCTTCCTTGATGCCCTGTGTATCTAGTATCTAGGTGCTAAAACAAGAGCCTGCAGCTCACAGGGAAGGGAGCACTGTCCTGGGTTTGGCCCCTATAACTTTCTGTGGGATTCTGGAACAGTAGAAAGAGCTCTGGACAGGAGTTTGAGGTTTAGGTTCCAGCTCTGTCCCAGGCCAGCTGTGCGGCCTTTACCTTAACTCACTGTTTAACTTCTCCTTTTCCTATTCTGTAAAGCCAGGGCCTGTAGATAAGCTGCTCTCAGCAGGGAGGGATGCCTCAGAGCCACCTGTGCACGTTTTGAAGACACACTTGAGCCCTTCTTCAGAAATGTGGGGTTGGAATCTCCCCTCCAGGGAAGGGTTGGGTTAGATATACTTGCCCCTTCAACTGCAAGCTTCATAAGGGTAGGAACTATGTTTGTCTTAATTAGCCACTGAATCCCCAGGCCACAGGAAAGAGACGTTAATGGGATGGACTGTGTCCAGGCCTCAGGTTTGCCATCTGTCTCGTGAAGTGGAGAGATTAGTTCAATTCCCTTCCAGATCTGACAACGTATTCTCCTGGTTTTTTTGTTTGTTTGTTTGTTTTTATAGACAGAGTCTCACTATGTCACCCTGCGTAGAGTACTGTAGCATCACAGCTCACAGCAACCTCAAACTATTGGGCCCAAGCGATTCTCTTGCCTCAGCCTCCCAAGTCCCTGTAGCTGGGACTACAGGTGCTGGCCACAACACCTGGCTATTTTTTTGGTTGTACTTGTCATTATTGTTTGGCAGTCCCCGGCTGGGTTCAAACCTGCCAACAACTCTGGTATATGTGGCTGGCGCTCTAGCTGCTGAGCTATAGGCGCTGAGCCGTATCCTCCTATTTCTAAAGCACTTGTTCAGATAAGGCAGTGTTGAAAGCGGGTTGTGTGCTTGCTGTATACAATGTATAATGGCTGCAGTTGAGAAATTACATGATTTGTTCTAGTCATTAATGTCAGGTACTTTTAGATAATGAAAAGGATTAGTTAAAAATAAAAACAGAAACTAGCTGATAATTTGGTAGCTAAAGATCCCCCCATCCTAAAGATGTTTAAGGGAATTCAATTTTTATTTTTTTGTTTCAGTTTTTTTTTAATCGTTTGGGATTCATTGAGGGTAGAAAGAGGGAATTCAATTTTTAAAACACTAAATTTAATTCTGCTTTTTACATGTAGATAAATAGCCAGTAATATTTCTGGTTTTATTACAAGCTTATAATCAGGATATGAATAGTTAGATAATTTATGTTATTGAAAAATGTGGTTGGGAAATAAGGTACTATTTGAAAGAATTTTAAGATGGAAGCTCTTCAGTAAAAAATGTTTTCTTTGGGAGATAATATTGTTCTCATAATCTTCCCTATTTCCTTCTTAGGAAATCATCTTTTATAAAATCATTGACTACATTTTACATGGAAAAGAAGAGATCAAAGTGATTCCGTGAGCATTGTCGCTAAGTAGCTCAGGAGTTCCCATTTTGTTTTTGCACACAGTGTGTTTCTGTATATAGCAATGACTTTCTTTCTTCTGATCTTCCCCAAGGACACCTCCTGCAGACCACTGGACCCTTGTCAGTGGGTTGCCAACATATGTTGCTGAAAATGGATTTGTAAGTTATTGAACAAATTCAACTTTTAAATAATATTGCATAAAAATCTTATTAGCTGAGAGATAGATTCAGTTGTGAAAGCAGGAATACACCAGGTCAGGGTGAGATGGCCACTTCCATTGGCACAAGACAAAGACGAGAAGAATCTTGGCAGTTGAATGTAGGTTAACTGGAGACTTCTAAACTCTACATGAAAATATTTAATTAGAGCGAGAAAGATTTATCCATCCTTCAACTTCTTATTCTGCAGCCACACAAACTGCAGATGCCCTTTGAAAGTCAATGACTACAATTCATTCTAGATTTAATTCTATCTCAAGTAACTTGGCTGAGGTTTTGGAGAGAGAGGGACAGAGACACAGAGAGAGTCCGGGAGATGTGGGACTTCTGAACATTGAGTTAAAAGCTTGGGCCTCTAAGAGATCTTGATTCATCTATAAATATTTTCTAGAGGACTCAAAGTATGAACTAAAACACGTATCGCTGATGGAAAGGACAGAAGAGAGAAATAAGCTGATTTTGCCTCTTCAAGGCACACTCCAAGGATGCTCAGCCCACCGAATAATGCAATTCATTCGAGTTAGATCATGAAATTAACGGGTGGCATGAAAGAGCCCTTCAATTCTTAGGGTACATACATTTGTAAAAACTTGGAAGGATTTTCACATTTTTATTTTGTTGTTGTTTATCTATAAAGGTTTATTGTGCCCCAAGGGGCAGGGCCTTCAGTCCTTCCCAGCTGCTTTCCTCCTGGCGGCCAGGACGTCACTCAGCAGCTCCCGCCTCCTTTTAGCACAGCTGTGTGTCCCCACTCTTTTCTTGATGAACCTGAGGGCCAGTTTGCCCTTGGAGATCTTGAGCAGCTCCACGAGCACGCTGCTCATAGGGGACAAAGCCACACACCTCTCCATCGTGTCCCGCAGGAACTTTGTGTTTGGTGAGGCGCATGCAGCGGCAGCTGTGCCTCGATTTGCTCAAGTTCTTGGTCACCTTGTGGCCCTTGTTGAGGCCCACGGCCATGGGGTAGGGTGGAGCCAGTGCTGGACAGCAGCTGGAATCTCCCCTGGCTGCCACCGCGGGCACATTTTCTTTGCAAGAGTAGCCCAAAGATAGTTGAGGTGGTTCCACTCTTAGAAAGCACTTAACGCCAGCTGAGCTGAGGGGCTGGCGGGATTTGCTGCAGTGGGTGGGACCCCCGGTGGGACTCCCCTTTCACCCCCTCCACCCCCCTCAGAACTGGTCAGATTGTTAGACTTTCAGGACTTTTGTGAGCAAGTTATTGAACATTTAGCAGCTTGCAATCCTCCACGTTGGGATTATTTACACTGTAGAAAGTGGCAACTGATTTAAACCAGGGATTTCCCCGACTCCTGGCCAGGAGGGCTGATTTCACCAGCATCCTCTTTCTGGAGATCACGGTTCTAGTTTCATACCATGAATTTGAAAAAAAAAAAAAAATCTCTTAAACTCTTTGGGCTTCTTCCCTTTCCTCAGCTTTAAAAGAAAAAGGTTGAACTTAATCACCAAGATCCCTTCTAGATTTAAAATGCTACATATTTAAAATATGTAATTTTTATGGGAAGAAAGAGAGAGTCTTTTACTACAATTCATATGTGGATATGACTCAACATACGGATAACTCAAAAATGACCAAAAATGGAATGATTTTTTATCCTTATGGATGTGAGCCATAGGCTCTGAATTTCAGTAATGAAAATGATGTCTTAGTTTGGTGTAACTAAAAGCTATCTGGCTTTTTCCTCCTGCTCCATAGCCACCATCTTCTAAAACAAGATCTCACTTTAGGACAAAAAAACATGAGCAATGTTTTGCTCATGTGCCCTGCCTGCTCAACCCTGCTCCGGCTGACCCACCTTTCTGCTCACCTTTCTCCTCTCCTTGTCCTGACAGCCAGGGGCTTTGAACTTGAAGGGGATTCCTTAGTGGTGGGCAGAGTAGGAGGCAGCAGGGATGGAGCTGAGTGTCACCCAGTGACTTCATTAGCCAGCTCGAAGGAGTTGTCAGTAGATAAGACCTAGCCCAGGGCCAGGGGGAATGATTTGGGTGCAGGCTGCCAAGTTCCAGGTAAGAAGCCCTGACTGCCGACACAGTCTTTCTTTCTTATTCCACTTTGTGGGTTGAAATGGCTCCTCCATGCCACGTTTCAGAACTTCTGTGTCCTCTTGCCTTTCAGATATGTAACATGCTGAATGCCCCTGCAGACGAGTACTTCACATTTCAGGTAACTGCGCCTGAGTCAGGCCTCACCACTCCCGGCCCCTCTGTCCCCAGAGTCTGTCTCATGCCCGGGTGTGACCATTAGGAACACACAGGGCTTGTGCCCAACTCACCCCAGCTGGGCTAGTGGCCACCAAGCAGCAGATTTTTCAGTGAAGTGTAAGAGAGAAGGTGACAGAGGGGCCCTGCCATTTCTCCATTCTCTCCCACTTCTGGTCATCCAGGACAGCAGCAGCGCCTGGCACAGCTCAATAACTGTTCTGGCCTGAGTGGTGGGCTGCCACATCCCATGGCCTCAAGTGCCTCTTGGTGTTTTCTCAGCAGCCTTTGCAGCTCATTGCAACTGTTCTCAGAAAAGAAAATATCTTACTGGGTCCGTAGAGCCTCCCCCGCTGTTAGGCTTGGTTTTTCCAACCTCCCACCCTAGGCAGAGACACAGTTCCCGGGAATCCCCTCCATTCACTGCCAGGTGGGCCGCTGAGCCAGTCCCAGCCCACCCTCTTTTTCTGCCTCCTCAGCTTCCTGCTTGAACCCGGCTGAAGGCCTGGGGGCTCTCTCTTCCTTTCCCAAGTTCATCCAGCTCCTGGAGGGGCCAGCCTGTGGTCTCCACCACTCCTTCCCCACCCGTTATTTCTCCTCACTTGTCATTCCTGTCACCCCCTCCCCTGACCATTGGAGACAAGCTGGCACTTGGCTCTGCAGCCTCTGTTCTTCCTTCTGGCACTTGCTCTGTGTCCTGCTTTTCACAAACATCCACTTGGAACCCTGATCTCAGTCCGGATTAGAGACTGCCCTCCCTGGTGGGTACCACTAGGGTCTGTCTTTCTGTCCCTCTCACATATGGAGCTCCATCTATGCCTGTTCAGAAAAGCCAGCCCTGCCCACCTGGGATGTGAGCGGTGCACCCTCAGGGGGAGGCCCAAACCACGCCCTGGGGAAGCCCGTGCTCGCTGGCTCAGCTGCCTGCATCTGCCTGCTCATCCGGGTGCTTACAGGCACGGAAAGCATGCAAACACCACACGGCTGCATTTGCTCCAGCTCCTTCCTCCTTGCAACTGAAGCCTACTGGTGACCCTGCTGTGCCCAGCCCTGAGCCCCGTATTTATGACAGTTGGATACCAAGAAAGAATGCACATCTGGGAAAGAGACCATGACATTCTAAGCGCTTGGCCTTACACGGTTATTGTCTGCACAGGGAGTGGGAAGGGAGCTGGCCCAGGAGAACCAAGACTGCTTTCTGAGGTTGGAGCCTTGTGCTTTCTCTCCTGCCATGCTGAGGCTGCCACAGGAGCAGCCACAAACATGCTCTGATCACCCTGGCAGAGAGGAGGTGGGGACTTCCCTGGGGCCTTGGGGAGTCCCCACTGTGGGATAAACCTCCAGTCCCCAAGGATCTCCCAGTTCTCCAAGAAACAGCAGTGTGGTGGCCATGAAAGTGTGCTTCTCAGATCTCTGACTGTGGGAAGTGCCCCTGTCCAGGCTGCAGTGTGCACATTTGTGCTGAGGCCGCACTTTCCATGCGCTGTTCCCAGCCAATAACTGAGCATGGAAACCAAAGCAGGCCTGTTCCTGGGAGAAACTAGACTCTCCCACAGGCAACCCTGACCCCAGGAATCTCCTGCAGCCCTACCAGCTGCACGGTGGTTTAAAGCATCCTCTCCTCTAGCTGAAGCCAGCACAGCCGCTCTGCCTTACAGCCCCTGCCGCCTGCCTCCCTCCTTCCCAGCAGGCACTGCCTACAGCACATTCCATAGCGCAGACTCCAGAAGGGCAGCGCCCTCTCCAAACCACCTTCCCATTCTTTACTGCTCAGACCCCAAGCTTCCCTTTCTTTCGCACCTGAGAAATTTGATGGAAGCCAATAGTATCAAAAGAGCTCTCGTGAGAGCAAACCTGCAAAAGGGAGTGGTTCTCAGACTGTGTTCCTTGGGGGCACAATGTGTTAGTTTCCTGTCTATACTGTGACAGATCATCATTCAGTGGCTGAAAGCAACACAAATGTCTTATTTTACAGTGATGGAAGTCAGAATTCTACAATGGGGCATACTGGGCTAAAATCAGGATGTTGGCAGGACTGTGTACCTTTCTAGAGTCTCTAGGGGAGAGTCCATCTGCTGGCCTCTTCCAGCTTCTTGTGCTGCCTGCATTCCTTGGCTGGTGGGCCCTTCCATCTGCAAATTCAGCAGCAGCATCACTCTGGCCTTTCTTCTGTCACCACATCTCCTTCTCTGATTCTGACTCCAGCTTCTTTTCTACGTTTAAGAATCCTCATAATTACATCGGGTCCCCCTGGAAACTCCAGGGTAGTTTTCCTATGTTACAATCAGCAGATTAGCATCTTTAATTCCATCTGCTATTTTATTTCCCCTTTGCCACATAAGATAACTTATCCACAGGTTTCAGGGATTAGGAAATAGACATCTTCATCTTTGGGGTGGCCACAGTGTTTCTTGAAATAGACTAAGATGTCTTCCTTTAACATCAGTTAAAGTGATTCAAATCCATGGGGAAAAAAGTATATAGAATTTTCTCAGTTTTAAGGTTTTTTCCTTTTAATTTTTCTCAAATCTTGGGTTTCTTCTGTGACTTTTCTGTCAACAAGCTCTGACTAATGGCAAAACACCCGAATAGTAACAGGCAGTAAATGAATATTTACTAAACCAGAGAAGCAGTTAGGAAAGCTTATTTTCGAGGCTTTAAGAAATATACATGGGTATTTATGGTTGCAAAGTTATTTTGCACAGGTGATATATTTCCTGTTATTGATCTTGTCCCCAGTCTATATGATGATAAAAGTATATAAATATTTCTCAGCGTTTTCCAAGTGTGAAGGCTATTGGAATACAAAGATATAATACTACATCTTTTTTCTAAAGCTTTGACTATTAGGACAAATGAGATTTGGATTCCCCTCTTTCCATTCCCAGTATAAATACTAATAATACATAAGAAACAAGTTACTTATATTACTTGTTTATATCATAAACAATTGTTCACTGAGCTCCCAACACATGTTCAGCATTGTTCCATCATGTATGTGAAGCTTAACTTTATGGAATAGTCCTGGCACTTTGGTAAGTTTAGAAAATATCCTTATAGACCCAAATCAACAATTCTGAAACACATAGAAAATATCCAAATGCTAAATTGTGTGGCCCAGGCTCCAAATGCTGTTAGAATTTCAAAAAAGTTTCATATAGACTTGAAGAGTTAGAGAAGGGTTCATGGGAAGAGCAAGGCGTCACAAGGGCATCTATGAATGACAAAATAACCTAAGGGAAGCCGTAAAGAACAAATACTGTGATGTGGTGTGTTGAGTACTTGGCTGCATTGCCTTAGCCCCCTACTCTGCAGATGCTACACTATGGTGGAGAGGACATAAGAATTACCTGGGGAGCTTATTTAAGACGCATGCCCTGAGACCATGAAACAAGCTAAAAGGAATCTAATGCACAGGGTTCTTTAGACACACTTTGAGAAACATTTCTAAACTTTTGTGCTCCATTCACTCTCTAGATTATAAGCATCTTGAGGGTAGAACCCATGATTTATTCATCTTTGTACCTTCAGCAATGGACTCAGTTCCTGGCCTCATCACAGGGGCTTGAAAGATGTTTACTAAACTCAATGCACCATAGAACAAGACTATCTCGATGGATCAGTCAGGAAAACAGAAACCACCTAGGTATTTCAATAGAGAGAATTTAACATAAGGAATTAGCTAAAAGCAGGTATTGGGGGACAGAAAAAGTGAGAAGGAAACAGTCAGGTAACATTGGGTAAGAAGGGCTTTCCACCCTCAGTCTGGGGGAACAAAAGAAAAAGGTTAGAGTTGTCAGAACACAGACACGTGGTTCTAGTACACCCGAATGGATGTTCTACAACATCGTGTAGTCCTAGCCATGTTCTGGAGCAAAGTTGAAATTGCACATCTAACAACAGAAGATTATTCGTTCTTTAAATTAAAGATAAAGTAAATAATAGGTGGTTGAGGGTTGGCTATAACGAGGTAGTACAAGGAAGCTTGGGGTGATGGAATAGCTTTGTACCTTTTTTTTTTTTTTTGAGATAGAGTCTCACTCTGTTACCCAGGCTACAGTGCCATGGTGTCATAGCTCACAGCAACCTCAAATTCCTGGGTTCAAGGGATCCTCTTGGCTCAGTCTCCTGAGTAGCTGGGTCTATAGGCACCCACCCCTACACTAGGCTAGTTTTTCTATTTTTAGTAGAGATGGGGTCCTGCTCTTGCTCAGGCTGGCATATCTTGATCCTAATGGAGGTTGAAAATCTAAACAAGCGATACATTTGCATAGAGCTACATGTACACACCCTACACACAAATAATGCCTATGAATCTGGTAAAATCCAAATAGGCTCCATGAAATGTATGTCTGTTTCCTAGTTTTGATATTGTACTATGGTTACACCAGATGGTACAAGATATACTGTAGTTACCATGCGGGAAGGGAACTGGATGAAGGGCACATGGGAACTCTGTACATTTCTTTGGCAATATCTTATGAATCTGCAATTATTTCAATATAAGAAGTTACAAAAAATAACCTAAGTCCCCTTATTGTTTGCAGAAAGGACCTGTAGACGAAACCGGCTGGGTCATTAAAAATGTTTTGTCCCTGCCTATTGTCAACAAGAAAGAAGATATTGTAGGAGTTGCTACATTTTACAACAGGAAGGATGGAAAACCTTTCGATGAGCATGATGAACACATCACTGAGGTAAGTGCAGTAACAGAATAATGGAAGTAGATGGAATTCACAGAATAACAGCGGATATGTAATTATTATTCTGTAGTGATATTTTGAAGACAATTAAGACATGAGTCACCCATAGCTGTAACCAATATGTTGTTACTTTGTCATTTCTGTCTCCTGACTTCTATAAAAACGGTACCATTTTCTGCCAAAGGACAAAATTTTGGCTTAACCAAAATTCTGTGTAATAATACGCGAGTGGGAAAGATTTTCCTCTTCTTTCTTCCCCTCCTCTTTTCTATTCCCTCTTTCTTATTCTTAACCCCAGCCCTGCAATTTTTAGGTCCTGCTTGATTATATTGGTGTTTGCAATTCCTCTCTCCCAATAAAGTACATATCTGTGGGTCATGGTACCCTTGGAAAAGCAAGAGCTCAGCCAATTTCATTGTCTGAGGCTAATTGTCTGCGGCGTGTTTTTCTTGTATTAAAATAAGGACCTGGATTGACAGTGAGGGATTGATAGGAAAGCAGGTAGATTGTTGCCTCCAAATTAGTTTTTTTAACTTTAGAGAATCTGAATCACCTCTTATGCATTTCAGACTCTCACACAATTTCTTGGATGGTCTCTTTTAAATACTGACACCTACGAGAAAATGAATAAGCTAGAAAACAGAAAGGACATTGCTCAGGAAATGCTCATGAACCACACCAAAGCCACTCCTGATGAAATTAAGTCTATTTTGGTAAGTGGGGAATTCAGTCCTGTAGACCTTAGGTGGTATCTAACTGGAGCTTCTGGAAGTCACCTAATTACCGAGGGGTCTGACAAATGAGAATTAGGTTTAATCCTGGGCTCAGAGGGAGCCAGAGAAGGAGAAGGTGGAAGGAGATAGGGATGGCCCAGTGTGCACAGACCCTTATGGGTGTGTGGGCTGCTTGGTTGGAATAGCACTTTGTTACAAAGAGCTCCCTGGGTCCTTTGGGAGCTAGAGTAGTGATGTCTAACAAAGAAAAAAATGTATCAGGCAGCTACTGTCACATAATGCTGTATAACAGCTATTACATCTCAGTGGCATATGATACTAAGCCTCTGTCTCATTCATGCATGTATGAGTTGACCAGGTTTTGATCAGCCTTGGCTAGGCTTGACCTCAGTCTGTGAATGGGTTTGCTTTGTTGTGTCTCTCATCATTTCTTGAGCCAGCAGCTACCTGATAGATCTTCTTCTCACATTGATGACAGAAGTACAAAAGAGCAAGCTCCATTGTGCAAACAGACTTGAAATTTTTGCTCACATCACATTCACGAAAATTCTCATTAGCCAAAGAAAGTCACATCACCAAGGCCAGCGTCATGGATGACAGGGGAGCAAACGGATATTTGCTAACCGTGTTCTACTCACCACAAAATGAAGAGACAATATCACGCACTGACTATCTCTATTCCTTTTATTTCCCCAGTGTGTATAGGTTTGGTTTTATTGGTGTGAGGTTTCTTTGTTTGTTTTGGTTTTTACTTTTGCTAAGTGGTTTGAGAGTTCAGAGAAATTCAGTTTGAGAGTTTGAGATGTTAAACAGCAGAGGGTCTGAGAGGAACAGAGGAAATTGCTATAAGCTAATAGGAAAACAAATGTGGGGTGGGGCACTGTGGCTCACAGGCATGATCCTGGCACTCTGGGAAGCTGAGATGGGAAGATCCCTTGAGTTCAGGAGTTTGAGACCAGCCTGAGCAAAAGTGAGACCCTGTCTCTACTGAAAATAGTAAAATTAACCAGGCATGAAGCAGGAAGATTGCTTGAGCCCATGAGGTTGCTGTGAGCTAGGCTGAGGCCATAGCATCCTAGCCTGGGCAATAGCGTGAGACTCTGTCTCAAAATAAATAAATAAATAAATAATAAAAATAAAACAAAAAATGAATTAAAAAAAGAAAGCTACTTGTTTCTCTCTCTCTCTCTTTCTCTTCTTCCTTCCTTCTCTCCACCTCTCCCTTCCTTCCTTCCGTTCTCTTTTTAAAATGCAGCCACTTTGGGAGAAATAAAAAACCAATTATTTTAGATTATTTATTGGAAAAAACTCTTCACAATCAGTGCTATCCATCTTCTGTGTATCTAGAATGCATCTGTGTCATAGAACTTATCGTAGCATGTGTTAAATATTACTTAACTGATTCTAACAGTAGAGAAATCAGATAGAAATCTCCTTCAGAGGACTTCACACCTCAATTGCTTTTACATTTTAGAAATTTAAAGAGAAGCTAAATATAGATACAATTGAAGACTGTGAAGAAAAACAACTTGTCAAGATTTTGGTAAGTGTTTTCCTTCTATCCCTAATGCCTTTTGAATAAAATACATTAGGGCGTGCTTTCTTGTTCTTCAAGGAGATATTGTTTCCTTTTCCCTGACATCTTTCAAGACTAAAAAGAAAGAAGAGGGGCAGCACCTGTGGCTCAAGGGAGTAAGGCACCGGCCCTGTATGCTGGAGGTGGTAGGTTCAAACCCAGCCTCGGCCAAAAACCGCAAAAAAAAAAAAAAAAAAAAATTAAATTAAATTAAATTAAAAAAATAGAAAGAAGAGGCCAGGCATGGTAGCTCATGCCTGGAACCCTACTGGGAGGGCAAGGTGGGTAGATCTCCTGGGCTCAGATGTCCTAGACCTGAGTGAGATCCCGTCTTTGCTACTAAAATAAAAAGAAAGAAAAAAGAAAAGAAAAAAATAGAAAAATTAGCCAGGCATCATGGCGGGCACTTGTAGTTCCAGCTACTCAGGAGGCTGAAGTCAGAGGATCTCATGAGCTCAGGAGTTTGAGGTTGCTGTGAGCTATGATGCCATTGCACTCTACCCAGGGGACAAAGGGAGACTCTCTCAAAGACAGAAGATACCTTCTAAAACTTGATCTCCTGATTCCCCTGATCTTCTTCATCGTCATCCCTTAGAATCTAATGCACACAGATAAGTTAGAATCGCAGCTAAGCAGGACTGCTGCACACGGGGTTCCAGGCACAGACTGGGGCTATCATGGCCTTGTTGATTTTAGCAGCTTTGCATTGCACCATGGGCCCCCCAGAGGACATTGCAGAGTTACAGTGGCACACAGACTCTCCTAGGCACAGTCACCATCTGCCCATTTCAGCTTCTCTTCCAGAGTCTGAAGAAATTCATTATTTCTGGTATCACTGTTAGGCCAGCCCTGTCACTTCTGGTAGAAATTAACTTCTCTTCCATTTTACTGCTTCGGTCTTTTACTGTGTCCAGGCTACTGTTAAATTCATTTAGTAAGTTCTTAACTTCAAAGATATTCTTTTTCAGTTCTAGAACGTACATTTCATCTTTTTCTTTAAAGGTTCCAAAGGTTCCAAAGGTTTCATTCTGTTCAAACTGTCCATCATTTTATCTGCTTTGACTATCTTTCCGTGTATTTTTAAAAATTTATTGATTGTAATTATTTTAAAGTACTCAATACCTGGCTCACCTGTTGATCTAGTTCTACATTTTTTTACATTTAGCTTTCAATCATTTGATCCAGGCTTTTTAAAATTAAAAGCCAGATATTGGAGATAAAATTTTGTATGGACTCTGAGTGATACTGTCTTTCTGAAAGAGGGCTAGATTTTCTTCTGGCAGATGAGGAGAGTTGATTTTAGATTTTTTTAGAGATGGATGATCTTTTTGCATTTTATCCTTACGACAGGGTAGAGCCCTTATTTCTAGAGTGTGGCTCTTCTGGAATCCCATAAAATCCTGGGATATTTACCAAGGCTCCTGGACCTTTCATTTTAGAGGCTTGAATTCCATCTGATTGAATTGAAATAATATCACGTGTAACTGTCGTTAGCAGCTGCATTCTGTTTTCCATTGTCTGTGATGTAAGAGTTCTTTCTAAACTAAGGCACATGACCATCTCACTTTCCGCCTTCCCATCTTTAATGGGCTTTGTCTTCCCACTACGGTCCTGAGCTCTGCTGCCATTTTAAAGCCTTTGACCCCTTTTTGAAGGCTCAGTTCCCATCCTCCTTGTCACCTGCTGCTCTCCCTTCTTCCACATTCCTTGGCTCCCCCACTCCAAGCACCTGTCATCTCAGTCTGGCCCAGAGGACAAAGTTTCCTTCTCCTCACCAGCTCTTGATAATAGACACTAAAAATTCTTTAGCAGTAAAATGGGCAGAGGACCTGTAAACTTATCAAAATAATAGCTATCTTGAATGTAAAATCTTCTGGGCTAATCCCTAATTATTCCTACAAAAAACTTAGGAACTTAAACAACAAACACATATTTCAGGGGAGATCTCCAAAATGATCCTGGTATCATTTCTCAGCTACATGATTATTTATCTATCTCCACTCACCTCATTCTTTCTCCAGGTGTGCCCTTTAATTTTAGGTTCAGAGAAGGCTCGGTCTTCTTTTCGAGATGTAATGAGAGTGCTGTGTCTCTGTGCTGGGTCTCTGTGCTGGGAAGGATAGGAGTGGCAAAGCCCAGACTCAGGCAAAGGAGGTGACAGAAGCCCTCCTTGTCCTGCTTACTAACAAATTTCCAGTCATTCTCGGATGTACTCTAGCTAACATTTACCACACTATAAAAGATTTGGAGGGGATTTCCAAGAGAAGGGACTCAGTCCCTCATCCTTTATCATTTTAGAATTTATTCAGTAATTATTGAGATAATTATAATACAAGAAACAGTGTTAAGTGCTGAGGAGGAAAGATCCTATGATCTGGTTCTTACTGGGTTCCAGAAACCCCTGTGTATTAGGGACACAAAGGCAAAGTTAGTCCACTGCCTTGCATGGACATGCTCACGGGGCAAAAGTAGGGGGCTGATTTCACTTAGAGAAGATGGCATAGTCACAGAGTTGATAGCTGGGGCGTGGAGGCTTGTCTTGGCTCTGAGTGTTATCTTAGGAAACCAAAGACAGCTGGGTGTGGCTGGAATCTCAGCATGCAGAGGAGAGAGGCAGGAGGGCATCATGCCCAGCCTGGCACACCGGGACCCTGGACTGGATGTTCCTGGGGACCCTCTGAGAACAGATGGAGCCAGGCAGGCTGGAGGCAGGAGGCTGGGAGGGGGGCCCTTTACTTCCAGGAGGATGTCAGGATCATTTGGACAGCATTTCCTCCTCCACTCAGCTGAGCGACTCCTGCAAAAAATGAGACTGACTCCTTTCTCCTGACTCCCAGCCGTTGCTTACAGAAAAAACCATCTCTGCCGAGAGTGACCAGTTTGAGAGTGGTGTGCTAGGGGATGTAGACAGGGATCACTGGATCACAGGTGGGGACAGAGCAAGCTTATGAGGTCCAGCTCAGGCTCGGGGCCAGGGGACCAGAAACTGTCATTTTGTTCCAAACAGCCATGTGTACCATTTGGTGTGGAAATTTGTATACAGCATGAACTATCTGTTCCTTGGGAAACCTTAAAGTTGGTAAGGGAAGTCACCGCATTTCCCTTCTTTTGTGTCCTCCTCAGCACAGAATCAAAGACACATCTCACCCCCAGTAAATGCCATTGTTCCTGCAGGTCCATCTGGTAGACCCGGGTTGCCAGCTCTTGCCTCTTGCTGCTTTGTCTTCCCCCACAGAGCCATCACGCACGCCCCTCCAGAATCTCTCCTCGCTTAAATTCCCCAGCCTGTCCTTGGGCATTCAGTTATTGCCTTAGCACTGAGCACTAAATTCTGTGCGCTCTGATCATTCTAAGCTCGCACCTTTCACTGGTCTATAATTCCATAAGGACAAGAGTCATATTTTTTTATTTTTCAAGTCATGTGCTTAGTTCACCAATTTTTCACACCCTCCTAAATCCTAAGCAGATGTGAACTGAATGAAACGTCTGCAAGTATACCTACCCACTGCGAGTATATTATACAACGAAATGTTTGTTCGCTCAACACACATTTCCCGAACAGCTTCACAGGACAGGCGTGGCGGGCTGTGGGATATGGCAGCAAATCACTGTGTGATCTCTGCCCTGTGGAGATCCCAGTCTAGTGGGAAACCAGCACAGAGCATATCAGCTAAAGAAAAGGCAGAGAACGGGGTTCAGTGGTCACCTTTTTACTGAATATTCCTGGAATAGGAGAAAAGGAGTGGAGTGTTGAAAAGAAGCAATGCTGTGGTAGCTAAACAATTTATTTCACACCACAGAAAGAAAACGGCTACCAATGTTAGATTTGGGATGAACTTGGATTTTCATTACTTAGAAAGTTTTTTATAGCTAAGAGTCAGTTTCACCACCTGTAAAATGGGGATAATTGTGTGGATGGGTTGAGGGGATGATCTATGCAAACTATCCCTGTGCCTGGCACACAGCAGCTCTGTGAATTGCACGTAGTGTAAAATTATACATATATATAATTTTTTTTTGTAATTTTGTTTTACAAAAAAACAAAAGTTGGATGTGGGGAGTAAAGGGGAGAGAGAGGAGTGTAATCAGAAACAATCCAACCTTATTTCAACAGGAGGAGGACTTGCCGGACCCCAGGGCGGTAGAGCTGTATGAGTTCCGCTTCAGCGACTTCCCCCTTACGGAGCAGGGGTTGATTCAGTGTGGACTACGACTGTTTTTTGAAATAAATGCAGTGGAAAAGTTCAAAGTCCCTGTGGAGGTCAGATAGTATTTTATTTAGACTACTGTGTGATTCTGGTGCTCTACTTCACACCAGTTTTTCTGTGGCTCAAAAGATTGACTTCCTTTGAATTTTAAATTATTATTAACTTTGTAAACACATCATCAAAAGTTCAAAGTCCCTGTGGAGGTCAGATAGTAGTTTATTTAGACTACTGTGTGATTCTGGTGCTCTACTTCACACCAGTTTTTCTGTGGCTCAAAAGATTGACTTCCTTTGAATTTTAAATTATTATTAACTTTGTAAACACATCATCAAAAGTTCAAAGTCCCTGTGGAGGTCAGATAGTAGTTTATTTAGACTACTGTGTGATTCTGGTGCTCTACTTCACACCAGTTTTTCTGTGGCTCAAAAGATTGACTTCCTTTGAATTTTAAATTATTATTAACTTTGTAAACACATCATCAGCTCAAACCCTGTAAACAAGACCAACACACCTTTTTAGATAAGATCATCACACAGACCTTCTAACCTTTAGAATTCTATTCCAAAGTCTGAATGGCGTTGTCTCCTGTTGGAAACAGGTTCTCACCAGGTGGATGTACACGGTGAGGAAAGGGTACCGCTCCATCACATATCACAACTGGCGCCATGGGTTCAACGTGGGGCAGACCATGTTTACTTTGCTGACGGTAGGTGCAGAGTGTCACAGATCATTATAAACCTGCAATTTTCCCCCTCTAGGGTGGTGAGAGACGGATATGCCCATCATTTTAGATCAGTGATTTTTGAAATTCCTGGCACAACCCCCGTGCTGATGATCCCTGGGAATGCGATATCCCCAAGCACCTGGCTGGATTATCACTCAGACACTCATGCTTACCTTCTTAGAGGAAAATTCAGTCACCTGCTGAATTTGTAATTGCCCATGATGTCACAATATTCAGAAGGAATGAAGCCAACCTGCTCAAAGAGCAAGGTGGTTCTGCGGTCTATTGCAGGCAGGTGTTGCTGCACTTGGTGCAGAGGGGCATCAATCCAAGCAAATACAGATGTGTGCTGTGTCTATATGATGTATACACACACACACACGTACATCTTTTATTTTAGACAGGAAGACTGAAGAAATACTACACGGATCTTGAAGCCTTTGCCATGCTCGCTGCTGCCTTCTGTCATGACATCGACCACAGAGGCACCAATAATTTGTACCAGATGAAGTAAGTGAACACATGTGCCACGTTGACATGTGCTGCTGGGTGTGTGACGGGGCCTCGGAGTGACAAGAAAGCTTTCCTGCCCCTCAGCCCAGTGAATTCCTCTTGGTCACATTTAGGCATCTAGGGCCACGTTCTGACCACATTCTGTTCCCTCCTGAGCT
This sequence comes from Otolemur garnettii, assembly GCF_000181295.1. Lineage (NCBI taxonomy): Eukaryota > Metazoa > Chordata > Mammalia > Primates > Galagidae > Otolemur > Otolemur garnettii. The sequence goes on from NW_003852403.1 coordinate 38,748,018, forward strand.
TCCACTCTCGTGATAACTTCTGCTCTTTCTCCCTAGGTGCACATGCCCTTTCCTTTCTGCTTCCATTCCCAAATGTACCCCTGCCTCATTCGTATGCACCTTCAGTCTTTCTCCTTTCAACCTGGCTTAGTCAGAGGGTTGGCTTCATGTATTAAAGTGCATTAGTCTCAGGCTTATGCTTGTACACACCATGGAACATTCTACTCAAGCCAGTAAACACTGTTCTGGGACTCACTTCTCTTCACTTCTCTGGTCCTCTTGCTTCTGTGAATTCTTCTTCAGCCAATCTTGCAACTTAGCACTGATGCCATTGTCTTCTCTTGCCCCCCAAAGAAAGAGCAATGAGAAGGATGCAGGCTCTGAGCTCAGACAGATTTGGATTCACTAGGTTCATAAGTTATTTAAATTTTCTTTTTCTTTCCTCTTTCTTCCTTCCTTCCTTCTTTCTTTTTTTGACAGAGTCTCACTTTGTCACCCTTAGTACAGTGCTGTGATGTCATAGCTCACAGCAACCTCAAACTCTTGGGCTCAAGAGATCCTCTTGCCTCAGGCTCCCGAGTAGCTGGGTCTATAGGAGCTTGCCACAACACCTGGCTATGTTTAGAGTCTTACTCTTGCTTAGGCTGGTCTTGAGCTCCGGAGCTCAGGCGATCCACCCGCTTCAGCCTCCCAGAGGGCTAGGAACTGATACAGGTTCTAGGCATTTAATAAGTATTAGGTATTGCTATTATAACTGTTATAATTATGTCATTGGCACTCTTCAGTAGCTCCTTGAAAATGGTTTTTAAGATACTCAGTCTGCCTTGGCCACACTTCATCCTGATTTTTGACACACCACCCACCCCTCTCCAGAGGCAGTGAAGTGTTAGGGAGACACTTTTGAGTCTGGGTGGGTGGGACCAACTTCTTCCTGGTTGAGGGATCTTGGGAAAGTCAATCTTTTTGAGATTCAGTTTCTTTGCCATGAAACGGATATCTCTACTTCTCAAAGTTATGAGAATCAAATGAAATTATGTATGTGAAACCTACCTAGTAAGTGCTCAAGAAAAATGTATCTGATGGATGAAATGTACCTTGTAAGCAGTGACTCTCACCTTTAGCTATTCTTACCTATTGGGCTTTGTCTTAAAAGGAAGATGGCCACCCAGGCTTTGGGCAATAGACATCTCCATCTGGAAAGGTTCCAGCCCATGCTGGACATTCTATCCTCTTGAGCGTAAGTCCCCTGACAGTCATCGAAGTTCTCTTCCTCCTTTCTGATCAGTTGTGTATTAGCCAATTCAGTTCCAAAGTAACAAACACTTGTTGAACATCTATAGTGTGTTAGTGATCAAGCTAAGAACTTGATACCGAGGGTGAAGAAACACCTCAGAAAAATGAAAGTCTTTCTTTCTTTTCTTTTTTTTTTTTTTTGGTAAAACCAGAACGTCACTTACCACCCTCAATAGAGAGCTGTGGCATCACACTGCTCACAGCAACCTCCAATTCCTGGGCTTAGGTGATTCTCTTGCCTCAGCCTCCCAAGTAGCTGGGACCACAGGTGCCCGCCATAACGCCTGGCTATTTTTTTGTTGCAGTTTGGCCGGGGCAGGTTTGAACCCACCACCTTCGGCATATAGGACTAGGACCCTACTCACTGAGCCACAGGCACTGCCCCCAAAGGTCTTTCTTTATAGTGATTTTCATCTTGGTTCCTGGAAACTCTTTTTTTTTTTTTTTTTAGACAAGGTCTTGCTGCTCTGTCTCCCAGGCTAGCATGCAGTGGCAGTGCTATCAATCTCTAACCTCTGGACTCAAGCAATCTCCCTACTTTGGCTTCTCAAGTAGCTGGGACTACAGTCGTGCACCACCACACCCAGCTAATTTTTCTATTTTTTGTAGAAACAGGGGTCATACTGTTGCTCAGGCTGGTCTCAAACTCCTGGACTCAAGTGATTCACCTGCCTCAGACTCCTAGAGTGCTAGGATTATGGGCTTGAGCCATCATGCCCGGCCTGGAAATTCTTAGTGAATACTTTCTACACGGATAACCAATGGGCTTCCACAAGATTGCTCTATGTTTTATGTCATAGTCCACCTCCAAAAGCTCCAGGAAACTTAAAGATTTTAGATACAAGGAATAAATCAAGCTTCCTCGTTTAAACAAGTCAATCAGTTCTACATTCCACAAATTAGTCATTTTTCAAAAAAAAGCATATTCCCATCTTCTAAATCTAAAAGTAAGTTTCCGATATGTTATTTTTGACCACTTTGCAGATATTGGGTGGGGAAGGAGAGGGGAGATGTTAAAAATTCCTGAGACAGTAAAGACCCTGTCTTGTACAGACTTGTGTGTAATTTCTAACCAGCTAAGATTGTGGCCCATCCTTTCTCTCCAGGTCCACCTCTCCATTAGCCAGGCTTCACGGGTCTTCTATTTTGGAGAGGCACCACCTGGAGTACAGTAAGACTCTCCTGCAGGATGAGGTATGTGAGCCTCTCTTTAGGGCACCTCACAAGTTCTACACCAAAGCACTAAACCACAGAAAATGCTTGGAAAAGGGTGGCCTTGAGACAGTAGTTGACACTGTGTGTCTTTATCAAAGTCAGCTGATAGGAACTGCTATATGGAAATAGCTTTTGAATCACCAGGTTGGAAGTAGCTGTGACAGGTGGAAAGAGCCGAAGAAAGTCATGGATTCTCTGTGGGTCTGTGGGGAAAGAAAAAAGGAAAAGCTTATGGTGGATGTGACGGGCTCTGTGAACCTGGAAGCTCATGTAGATGTAAAAAGGAAAGGAGCCCCCATGGCCACTGGTTTTCCTATTCACTCCTGGTGAACACAGAGAACATGGTCCACGCCTTTGAGAAAGTCAGGTCTTGGTAGTGGAGATAGGCGTGAATCAGTTATGAGACAGAATGGGACAACTGCCATCAGAGAGGTACTGAGTCATGCTCTGTGACTTCCTGAGGGAGAAAACACATTCACAGGAGGCCCACAACAGGGGATGGGGCCAGGGGATGGAGACAGGGCAAGGGATGGGATCAGAGATGGCTTAATACAAGAGTGGCTTTGAGCCCCTTGAATTCACTGTGACTTGCACAGATTAAGTACTACTAACCTCCCACAAGGGGCAGTCATTCTTTTCTCCTTTATTGGCTTTAGTGGAGGGATATATTATGGACATGTGGAAAAGTTGTAGATAGAATCTTCCCTTTTTTTTTTTTTTTTTTT
>NW_003852403.1:38751311-38752975 GCF_000181295.1 Otolemur garnettii
TGCCTCCGCCTCCCAAGTAGCTGGGACCACAGGCACCCACCACAATGCCTGGCTATTTTTTGGTTGCAGCCGTCATTGTTGTTTGGTGAGCCTGGGCTGGATTTGAACCCACCACCTTAGATGTATGTGGCTGGCGCCTTAGCTACTTGAGCCACAGGTGCCGAGCCAGAATCTACCCTTTGTTAAGAAAGGTCCAAACCCATAATGATGAAAATGAATCATTGTTATATTGAGTGGAACACTGTTTTGCCACAGGCAGAGAACTTATTTAGAATCACAGGCTCATCAGGACACATAAGCCCTCTGGAGAGCAGTTGTCAGTTTCAATAATATTTCATTGAAAAGCTCAAAGAAGGAATATATAAAAATACATGCAAGAGAGATGACTAGATTCTTCCATGCAGTGAAAAGCCAAGATGGTGCTCATGAGCAAAGCGGGAAAATCTTGTCAGACAGGGTGACTGGGCAGGAAAAGGGGAGGAACTGCTTGAGTGGTTTTAACAATCTGTGGGTGATGCAGTGCCCAGCACTGTTGCCATCTTAAAACTACTGTGACATTTCTAATTCTGTAATGCCAGAGGTGAAGCACTAACCTGGTGTGGCTCTAGACTCTATCAGCGGTTGTCAACCTATGGGTTGTGACCCACAGGAACTGTATTCAAGAGTCACAGCATTAGGAAGGTTGAGAACCACTGCTCTAGATGGTTCTCTGACCTGGGTACCCAGACCAACCTCATCAAAATCATCAATTTCACAGGGCAGGAGCAGGCTGGCTGTGAAAAGCACAGATGCCAAGCCCCATTCCCCACATACTGACCAGGCTTTCCGGAGTTGGGGCCTGAGAATCCACATTTTGAATCAGACTACGTTTGTGAGCAAGAATTTTCTGTACATCCCACTGTTTTATGATACCATAGTGAGGTCACATCAAATATAATTGGTACTAAATTATACATTTACTTACTAAAGCAAGATACATTTTAAAAACTGTAACCAAATATCTAAATGCTTAACACTAGAAGACTCCTAGTATCTTAAATGTTTTTCCCTCAGGGATTTGATGATTCACTATAGTGTTATGATTTTCCTGCTTAATTTTTTTTAATGTTATTTACTTTGCAGTATGCCCTGGCTTTGATGGCTATATAAAGACTGAGTATTCGTCTAAAAAGGAATATTGCATCTCAGTAATCCATGCCATTTTTTCCAGAACCTCTCTACAATACCATTCAGCCTGCTAATTGCAGACTTTTAAAGCCTTGTCAATAGTGTCACTAGGCAATACAGTCATACAGAGCTTGTTTATGAGCAATCAAATTAAACACTAAAAAAAAAAAAAGAAAGAAAGAAAAAAGCCAGAAATATTTAGCCATCACATATTCTTTTTATATTTTGGGGAGATGATATAGTTCTCTTATTTTTATTCTATAAAGAAACTATATATATTAGAAATTTTAATTTTTTAAATCCAATAATTCTGGCATTTGTGGGCATTTCTCAGACATTTTGTTTTTCATACGCCTGAAATCTCTGAACTGAAATCCCAACCTTTTTTCATGAGGCTTTGAACTAAAATGTCCTTATATTCCAACAGAGATGGATTCACTGCTATGAGGAATACAACTGCCTGTATTCTTTATTTTCTTTCTTTTTTTTTTTTTTTT
>NW_003852403.1:38753135-38772644 GCF_000181295.1 Otolemur garnettii
TTTGGTGGGCCCGGGCTGGATTCGAACTCACCACCTTAGGTGTATATGGCTGGCACCTTAGCCACTTGAGCCACAGCCACCGAGCCAACTGCCTGTATTCTAAACCAAACAGAAATTGGCCGTTTAACCTGAACGAATAGGCAGAAACCTAGTTAGTCAACTGTGTAGGAGTATACATTTTAATACTAGAATATATTGTAGAAAATGGCAAAATAAATTGCTTAGTATAAATAATAGAACACCGTTAGCAATCAGAACGTCTTTTTGCAAAGTATATGAAAATTTTATTTATACTTTTTCATACCAACCCTATCAGCTTGCCTCATTTATACAAAGAAGTAGTGAACAAGAAATGAAATCCCTGTGTGCAGCCACCAGCGAGGCAGAACGTGCTGGCAGTTCTCTTGTGGGTGTCACAGCTGCAGCACTGAAGATTAGAACGGCCTGTGCTTTCTCTGGCCTCAACCTGCCCGGGAGCCCCAATCAGAGTGAAGTAAAGCCATTCCTACCTGTTTGGGTGTGCTACACAGAATTCATATTTTATAGCCATTTTAATAGTCACGGGAGAACAAAAATAGACTCTTTGTGTGAGCAAGTGAAAGCAGCTGGGGCCAGCTGGATCAGGGCTGGGACTCAGGTCTCTGTCCTCTTCTGGGGCACTTGTTTCTACGTCATGTTTTCAGCACAATGCTCAGGAAAACAAATGGACGGTTACATACTCATGTATATTTTATAAATTAATGACTTCATATTAAATAGTTTTTATAACAATTACGTATGCCCACTACAGAAAATCAAACAATAGGGACAATTTCAGAGAAAAATATCTTTAAAAAAATCATTTTAAATCCTCCCACCTAGAAATATTAAAGAGGTGTTTCATTAACATTTGATGAACTTCCTTGCAGTCACCCTGTGAATCCACACAGGCAGCATGGAGAGAAATAATTTTTGAAAAATGAGATTACACTACCCAACCCATTTGTGTAAGTCAGAGTTATACTTTTTAATCATCATTGAAAAGTATACTATATGTTAGCGTATTCAATTCTGTGTGTTTTTGCCGTTTTATATACCCGGGAAACCACCACCACAATCAAGAAACAACATTTCTACCATCCTAAGAATGGCTCACACCCAGCCCAGCCCTAGGCAACCATGAAAATATTTTCAGTAGCTATGGATTAGTTTGCATTTTTTATAATTTATATAGATACAATCCCATAATAAGTAATCTTTTGTGCTCCCTCCTTTTATGACAAAAAATAATTTTGAGATTTTTTCCATATTGCTGTGTCTTTCAATGATTCCTTCCTTTTCACTGCTGAGCAGAATTCCACTTATCTTAAATAAAAGGTATTAAATTTAATTTTATTTAAATTTAGCAAAAGGCACATTTCTGAAATGGAGGGAATTGCAGAATACATAATGGTGTCCTTATTACAAGAGGTTTAATGAGCCCTCTAAAATGAAGGGCAAACAACTATGAAAAATTAGGAAAAACTATAGCTGAGCATTTAAATGTTTGACATCTTGAAATTAATGTGTTAACTTTACAGTATCTAATCTCCTGCTATTAAATGTGAAGCAATTTATTCATACTTTCCCATCTCCATCTGTTTTATAATCTACCTATTATCATTACCGATATTTATTAAATTTACATTTTGCTCTATAATTTCCACTACTGTTTATTCTTAATTCAACTTCCACCAAGTAAATGAATCCAATACATATCAACCCTTTGCGTTTCTATGCATATGTGACTTTTAGAATCAGTTTGTCAATTTATGGACAAACACAAACTTGTTGGTATTTTGGTTAGAACTGCACTGAGTCTACAGGTTATTTTGTGTCCTTGTGGTCTATTTACACAGAGGTCTTAGGCTTTTGAAGATTACTCATCTTTGAATGGAGCCCCTGTCTGCTGAAGAATACTGTGGGGGTAGAGCAGGAATGAGCTGGGGAAATCTGTTTCCAATTTGTTGTCTCCAATGCTCTACTCACTTTATCTCTTTTGTCTGGGGACACACCTCTGATTTTGCCTCCCCAGGCTCTCTGTATTGGGATCGGGCCATTGCTGTCTGCCTTCCCTCCTTCAATTCTCATGGCCTTCTCTTCTGCCCAGGAGACTGAGAAGCTGGAGTTAATACAAATGCACATCAGCATAGATTCTTCATCAGCTCTTCCTCTGCTGTTTGAGTGGCATCAAACTAAGCCTTGAGGGGATATCCTTGTTTCTCCTCTGTGCTGTTCACTTCCGGGGACCTATTGCTCTAATTAAAGGATCACTGGGTCTGGTTTTAGTTACTAAACAAACTAAAAAAAAAAGAAAAAACAAACCAATTGAGAGTGCATGTGTATGTTTAAGCCCCACTTTGTTCCAAAAAAGATTTAATGGAGCTTCCAAAAATACATGTAACATTAAAGAAAAATAAAATGAGGGCTAATGGAGAAATAAGAAAAATGAGATAGAGCATGTAAAAGCCATACATATCCAAAGTACATGTAATAACACATAAACATTTATCAGACATGGGCCACAAATCTAATCAATAGCTCTTTCAGTAACCAATACAGAAACAGAACTAGGATTTTAAAAATATGATTCTGTATGCATAACTTAAGAAGAAACAAATTAGAAGTTTTTTAAGAACCTCAGTTAGGAAAAAAAGAGAATATAAAAACTTAGAGTTTTGAGTTACAGGCATGGTGAATCACGACTGTAATCCTAGCACTCTGGGAGGCTGAGGTGGGAGGATTCCATGAGCTCAGAAGTTTAAGACCAGTCTAAGCAAGAGCAAGATCCAGTCTCTATTAAAAACAGAAAAATTAGCCAGGTGTTGTAGCAGGCTCATATAGTCCCAGCTACTTGGGAAGCTGAGGCAGGAAGATTGCTTGAGCCTAAGAGTTTGAGGTTGCAAGGTAGGCTGAGCCCACTGCAAGTATGAGTGACAGAGTGAGGCTCTGTCTCAAAAAAAAAAAAAAAAAAGAGTTTTAAACTCAGAGATTTGTGCATGTTTTTAGATGAAAGTAAAAATGAATGCAAAGAGAAAGACAAATAAAACTCAGAGGCTGAGCACGATGGCTCACACCTGTAATCCCAGCACTCTGGGAGGCTGAGGCGATGTATTGCCTGAGCTTACAGGTTCAAGACCAGCCAGAGCAAGAGCAAGACCCCATCTCTAAAACTAGCCAGGTGGGTGGTGGGTGCCTGTTGTACCAGCTACTCGGGAGGCTGAGGCAAGAGAATCAATTGAGCCCAGGAGTTTGAGGTTGTTATGAGCTGTGATGCCATGGCATTCCTCCAATGGTGACAAAGTGAAACTGTGTCTCAAAAATAATAATAATAATAAATAAAATTCAAGTATGTCAAACCATATATAATGGAAGCAGTATGGAAAACTTGAATATAAACTCTTTTTCTTAATTATTTTGATTTTCCATTTTGTAAAGTAAAAGAACTTTTGATCATCTGTCAATTTCAATACAGCTGTTTTATTATTTTGGATAGGAAAAATGTATGACAAATTGAGTACAATAGTATTAGTCAGATTTATTTCTCTATATCTCTTTTTATATAGCTTTTTCTTTCACATGCATATGTGCTATCAAATAGCAACAGATGTCAAGGTTGACAAATTAACATGCACTAAAATAACTGGTGTGTGATAAATATTGATTTATACAGTTTGACACTTGGTATATACCAGGAAGTATCTGTCCTAAGAGGTATTTCCTTGAATTCAGCAGTGTGTTTGGAGCTTTAAAAAATGATTTCATGTGCTATAACCATGAATTCATCTAAAAGTTGAAGGCAATCTCAGATATTACCAGCTCCCTCCTTACATTTTTTCTTTGTATAGCAATTAAGCTTGGCTTTGTTTTAAATATTATTGAGTCCGCAAAGAATACGTCCAAATTGCATTTAATACATGTTACTTTGGGAACATAGCGATGTTCATTCAGTGAGTAAAGAAAGGCAATGATTCTTTGATGTCAGTATGCCACTGGATCCCTACCAGCAGAAAGGGAAGGCCATTGTACCGAAGTCAGAGGCAGGTTAAGCGGGATTAAAATGACACATGTCCCACTTAACTTTTCTCCTCCCTGGCCAATCCTGACCAGATGGGAAATAACTTGTATCTAGAAGATTTGGTTCAGGGATTCTGGATCGATACCAACAGGCTTCTGCAAAATGTCCTAAGAAATTCATTTAGATCCAGATCACCTTTATTTTTGTTTATTGTTATTCGGAGTGCTCAACAGCTATTGCTTCATTCTATCAATTAAAAAAGGTTAACTTTAGTTGCTATGATGAACTCAGTATTTTAACAAAATGGATCATTTTGTTTTCTTACTTACATGTGCTTTATAAAGTGCCATTTTTCTTGTCCTAGAGGATGTTATAAAAAGACAACTTAAGTGAAGGTTCATATAAGGTGTGGTAGGGTGTCTAAAACTTGAGTTCTTTTCCAATTATTGATTTCTAGGATTTTAATCTCCTGAAATGAACTCTCCTGAGAGTTACATTTGGTCTTAGGTTTGCCTTTCTATTTTAACCTGCAGCCAGCCTCAAACTTTACATAACAATAATAATGAACATAACAATAAATTTTATAGCAATTTGCAATTTTTAAATGCATTCCCAGCTATTATTTTATCTGAGTCAACACTCCACAAATATCTTTTGAACATAGACCAAGTGTTAGGTAGTTAGGCAGGGCAGCTGTTATCATCCCCATTTGAGAAAACAAAGTTGGTCATTATGACAGTTTTGAGATACACAAAAATCAAGAAATGTAAAATCCATGAATGTAAAAGAACAAATGATGCCCTCCCAGCAACATGGATAAGCTAAGCAAGGTGAAACTGACACAGGTGAATCAGAAAGGACTCTGCCAACTGTGTTTCTTACGTGTCTAGGATTGTCTAACTACCAAAGTGGGGAAGCCAGGAACTGAACATGAGTTCCTTGCTGAGAGGCAGTGCTGTGCAGAGATTCAGAGCACAGAATCTGCAGCTGTGCTGCATTTGTTTAGATACCAGCTGCATCACGCGCTAGCTGTTTGACTTTGAGCAAGTTATTTAACCTCTCTGTGCTATGGTTTGTTGTGAGGAGATTCTCAGTCCAGTATTCTTTTCTACATTACTTTCTCTTTGTCTCTATCTAGGTTAATGGGCTATCTCCTCTTTCTTTCTAGGGAAATTTTTCTGCATTTTATAAGGCCAAATGCATTTAATTTCATTTGGCAAAACTAAATATGAATATCTGTCCTTTGGCCAGTATTACTAAAAAGGTCTGCTTGGGGTATTGAGGCTTTAAAAAAGCAGCCCTACCTTGATACCCTTGTTTTCTAGAACACTATGAAATGAAGCTGATTCATATGTGAAGAGATTAATGAGGTACTCTTTGAAGAAAGGTCTAATTAAGTCTTTGTAAAATATAATTGCAAGAAAACATTTTCAATTGCAAGAAAAGGATTTCATTACCTTTTCCTACATTTATGGATACTAGGATAACTTGTACTTTCTGAAAGACTAAGAGTTTCCTATCACTCTAAGAATGACGTGGTAGATAATATCACTTGTCTAACAATTGGACATCTCCCACAAAGTCTTTATTAAAACTCTTTAATTCATAAAAGCGATTTTTAAATCTATTGCTATGTTTTAATAGTCCTGGAAGAAAACACTTATTTACTCCCCAAAACTTAACCATTGATTACATAAATATTTGCCAATGGTATCTATTTCTATAGTTTTAATTAAATTATTTTACTCAAAGTATAGTAGAGGGGTGCAATTAGTGCACATGACAAAAACTGAAAGCAGGCTTGGTGCCTGTGGCTCAAGTGGCTAAGGTGCCAGCCACATACACCTAAGGTGGCAGGTTCGAATCCAGCCCAGGCCGCCAAAACAACAATGACAGCTGCAACCGAAAAATAGCCAGGCATTGTGGTGGGCACCTGTGGTCCCAGCTACTTGGGAGGCTGAGGCAGGAGACTCACTTGAGCCCAGGAGTTGGAGGTTGCTGTGAGCTGTGATGCTACAGCACTCTACCCAGGAAGACAGCTTGAGGCTCTGTCTCAAAGAAAAAAAAAACTGACCTAAGGACTGAGAGCCACAAAATTCACTCAAATACAAGATCTTTAATATAGATTTTGTAGAACTGTGAAAATAACTGCTTCTAAATTATACTGCAGAAAGGTAAAGAACTAATATAAAAAAAAAAAAAACAACTGAAAGCAAGAAAAAAGTGTTGGAGGACCTAGATTTTCTTCTTGTTAAGCATAGTTTGTTTTGTTCAACCAAAGTATAAAATAGTGATTGTTCCCTATTGTGAATTTTCATCTTACAGAGTTTAAACATCTTTCAGAACCTAAATAAGCGGCAGTTTGAAACAGTTATTCATTTGTTTGAGGTTGCGATAATAGCAACTGACCTGGCTTTATATTTCAAGTAAGTATATCACTCCACACAACAGAGTGCCTGTCTTATACTCTGCCTGCATAGATTGCCTGTAGTTACAATCTGCATTAAAGTTGAATGGAATTTATTCACACATGTGCGTGCGCACCTGCCAGCATCCATCCACTCTTTTGGATTATTAGTTAATACCCTCAAGATACATGCCTGACAGTGAATTTACTAGACATCTTGAATTATAGTTTTTAAGTGTAAACTCCTAATGTTAAGCAGTTTATTATGTAAAGAAGGTTGATTTGAAGAATAGGCAGTCAAGTTTGTGCATTGCCAGAAAAGTTACCAAGAGACCTCACAAGGTAGGTCTTTGTCCTGGTGAATTCATCATGGTGCAGAATCTGTTTGCAGCTCAGAAATTTGATCCCATCAGAGTAGCTGATCAGTTTTGATGATCCTGACAGACATTACCCAGACTTATGGACTGAAGTTATCGTAGTAGAATGACAGCCTATTTACAATAGTAATATTGCCATGGAGACCAGATACTCTTGAGAATCTTCATGTTTTCTTTTGTAAGTGAGTCACAAAGTTGTTTGGTAAAAATAAACTAGTTACAGGATCAACTTGGGTTGTCAAATTATCCCTTTCTGATTCTTCTTAGTTAAAAATTTAATTATCAAATAGTTCAAATCTGAAGACAAATACTTAGAATAATAATCAATATCCAAATATCCATAGCCAAGATTTAACACATGCTAAATTTTGCCACATTTGCCTCAGATTTTGTTTTTTAAGGAGAAAAATATTAGCCATGCAATCAAGGCATCCCACCCCTTCTCTGCCATGAAAATCCTTTCCCTTTGCCCTTAAAAGATCCACATATGATGTTCATATGTATTCATGTTTTCCATCTGTGTTTTTATATGGTAAAGCGTGTTCTAAAATTTTCCATAAATGGCATCATACCATCTGTACATACCTTCCTACAACTTGTTTTATTCATGCAGCATTGGTTTAAAGATTTATCATTGATGATAAATGGCATTCTAATCATGTTTCTTAGCTAAAGAATATATGTACATATATATATATGTATATCTAACTTACCTATTCCTCTATTCATGAATGTTTAGTTCATTTCTAATTTTTCATCATTGCCTGCAATGCGACATTGTGTGCCCTTGTAATAGATGAGAATTTCTGTAATGTATGATGGAAATACCGTAGTGTTTACATGTCTTTAATTTTATGCTGTATGTTTTGGGTTCTAATTTTTTGTTAGTTTTATGTGTTGTTATATCTTATCACAGCCTCTGTTTATGTATGGTCCCTTTTCTCAAATGTATTATGACTTTGGTCTTAATGTATTTACATTTTGTTCCCCACCCCCTGACCCCTGCCATGGTTTGTGCTTTTTCCATCTTCAGCCCTTCCTATGCTAAAATTCCATAGCCACTCTCTGTTCTCATTAGCAGCCCTGTAGACTCTGCAATGTGGACATCTCCATGCAAAGTGGGAACATGAAATCTGAGAAGCATGTATTTATACTTTTCCTCTGCTTTTGTACGCTTGAAATTGTTGCACCTCTGTATCTTTTCTAGGAAGAGAACCATGTTTCAAAAAATTGTTGATGCCTGTGAACAAATGGAAACTGAAGAGCAGGCCATCAAATATGTAACCATCGATCCAACCAAAAAAGAGATCATCATGTAGGTAGTCAAAACTTTCTTTCTTTCTTGGCAAAAGCAACTTATTTTGTCTTTCTTTCTGTTTTAAAAATATTTGTTTCCTTCCTAAGGGCAATGATGATGACTGCATGTGACTTGTCCGCTATAACCAAGCCCTGGGAAGTACAAAGTCAGGCGAGTCCACTTCTGTTTTCTTTTCTGTCACCCTTTCAGGTGCTGTCTAGGTCCCATGTAGAGTCCAGGTAAAGATCCCTGGCAACCTCAGAATTCGATTCTGACAAATCACAAACATCAGTGAGACAACAGGTCCCTTGATTAGGCCCCCTGTTCAAGAGACTTCTCTTGAATAAAGAAAACAGAAGAAACTTTGAAACAGAAAATGGATTCTTAAGGATTTCTTATCATTGAACAGGCTGTAAAAATAATTATATAATATTATTCAATCAATGTCTGAGTTTTTAAATAGAGAATATTAGTTAGAGAGAGATCCAGGTAAATCATTGCTGTTTTCCTCTAAGCAAGTGTGGTTTGGGTCCTGCAGTCTCTCCTTCAGTGTGTTGTCAGTCCTAAGAAAGGGCTGACAGTGAGTTCATGTTGAAGGTTGCCTTCCACGGACATTCTCACCCACCATGGGGAGTAAGAGTAGGAAGGCAGTAGTTTACCACTTGCTTTTTTACTAACTGGGTGAAAGACCCTTCTCCTTTTCCTTCAATAACTTCTAGAGATCAGGGCAGAGCTGGACAGGCCCTTGTCCCTGTAGGAAGGAGGCAAGAGGGGAAAGCACATCTGGCAGCACCTCCTCCATGGGGGGCTCTCTGTTGCAGCCCCACATGGTTCTCATGGTGATAAGCATCATTCTTTACAACCTTCTCAATCTCCCTTGATCTACCTAGAAGTAGGGGGTCAGGAATCAAATAAATCTAATTTTATAAGCAAAAAAAAAAAAGGAAGAAAAATAACTTCTAGAGAAAACCCTAAGCAAAAGAGGTCAGAATTAAGAGGGTTCAACCAGAAATGTGCACTGTGTCTATAAAGATATAATAATTGGAACCCATTGTAGGGGAGGAAAAATATTTCTTCCTCATCTATCCTGGGTTCATGGCTGAGATAGATTACCAAAAAAAAAAAAAGCATATAGTTTATCTAAATTCTATGTGACATGGGAGCCTTTGAAAGGAAATGAAGACTGTAGGGAATAAACTTGTGTACTTTTATGCTGGGTTTGATGAAGAAGTGGATATTCATGGAGAAAGAGAATTGAACAAAGAGGGCATGATCTAGTAGCAACATACTAGGAGGATGTGACAAGGCCTGTTCGTTCAGATTCTCCTTTCCTTTGGGTATAGAGAGGACACATCTGAGTGAGGGTCTTACGGTCAGTGCCAGGGAAAAAAGGTTGGGGGAAAACTGAGAGTGACCGTCCTGCTTCTGTAGTTTTCTCAAATTCCTTCAGCTTAAAATACTTAGCAACGGGGGCGGGGGGGAGGTGGTGTGTGAGGGGCAGAGTGTCCTCAATTCCATCACCATCAGTCTCAAACCAAGCCCTTTCTCCCTCTCCTTCCTCTTTGACACACTGCTCTTCCTCCTATTCTTCAGTCACCCAAGCTAGAAACACGGGGTCTTGCTTGAGCTTATCTCACCCATGTCAGATGATTTCTACCACCTTCCTACTGCCTCAGTTAATCCGTTTATCCGGAATTGTTAGAACTACGGTGGCAGCTTCCTAACTGACCCTCTCTCTGAATTACTAAGAGGATTGTTTATAAACAGAGCTGTACTCAGCCACTCCATAGCTTAAAAGTCTTCTAAATTCTCCATCACTAGAGGTTTCCAAACTTTTTTTAAATTTTAAAGTCCACTTTTTTTCCTGCATAAAACTTGTGCAAAGATCACTTTATAAAAGAGAGAGAAGCAAAGCTATTTCAGCTTTGATCTCTCTTGGCCTCCACCACTAGGACCCCTGGGCACTGCAGAGGAAGCTGAGGCTCCAGGAATAGAAACCACAACCTAGGAAATCAAGTTCAAGCTTTCAGCAAAGTTTAATGGCCTGTCACTGCCTATCCTTAACTCATACTCCCAGGATCATTCCCCACTGCTTCGTCCCATGTCACCACCTTCTGTCCTAAGCTCCTACTCATGTAAGTTCTGGATAGTCAATTCTGTCTCTGCACATCATCTTCCCCTCTTCTTTACCTGGCAAACTCCTCTTTATTCTTGATGACACAGCATCAATGTTACCTCCCTCCTTCATGAGACTTTACTCCCTTCTCCTTGGTCCACAGCACTTACAGTTATTACAGCACTCGCCACATTGTTTACGTGACTGTCTTCACTAGTCTGTGAGAATTTTAAAGAAAATCCTCCTCTTGATCCTCTTGGCAAATGTGGCTCATGCCAATGCAAGGCAGGTGCTCTGTAGTTTTCTCAAATTCCTAGCTCCAAGCAAGAGCTTGACAGATTGGGGGTTTTTTAATGATAAAATTAACCCTTGAATATCCTCATACTGTAGTCAAGTAAGTAATAGACTACTTTCTGCATGTGTGTAAGTACATACAGGGATGTATGCTAGATGCTAACAAGCAAGGCAGAAGAGAATTCTGGACGTGTTAGAGCTTGAAGCACTTTTAATAGAATTAAATATCTTCCCTCTTCTCTTCCTTCTTGGTGAGATGTGGTAGCAATTGCAAATAGGAGATAGAGTCTCTCAGAAAAAGTCTTGAACATTGAAGTAGAAATAAAAACTTCCCCTTTCCCCTATCATTGTAATCTGAAAATGATATCTTCTAAGAGCATATGGTTTGATGACACCTCAAACATTATAAACACTATCCTCAAAAGTCACTTGTACTAATAAAATGCAAGTTCTCTAATAATAAGTGGAGCCTTTCTCATTTGCAGGTAGCACTTCTGGTTGCAAGTGAATTTTGGGAACAAGGAGATCTGGAGAGAACAGTGCTGCAGCAACAACCTATTGTAAAGACCCTGACATAAAAATGCATTAACTGTGAAAATTATCAGTACAAATCAGTCTATTTTGTTCACTAAATCTCAGAAACCTATCTCAAAAGGATTTATTTCTCTTTCTAGCCTATGATGGACAGAAACAAAAAAGATGAACTACCTAAACTTCAAGTTGGATTTATTGACTTCGTTTGCACTTTTGTATATAAGGTAACTAAACAAATTATTTGAATGAAACATGCAAATATTTGAATAGGAATTTTATTTCAAACCGTAGTCAAAATAAAAATGTTACCCACATGGACAGCCATTAGAGCCATTAAAGCCACTCCAAAGTAGTCTGAGGTTTTCTCCTAATCTCATTCAGGGGTGGAATAAAAGACGAGAGAACTCAGATGTGAGCAAATTCGAAGACTGAGTTAGGCAGGAAAAACAGTACAGATCTTTTCAAAACCATGCTTCCAAGGCACTGAGTTCAGCTCAGCTAGCAGCTCTGTTGTTAATAATTCCTTATAGCTCCTCCTCCACTTATGAAAGACACTAAAAATCACCTGCATGATGTCAGTAGTTTGACCTCAACTTCTCTCTAGGAGTTCTCACGGTTTCACAAAGAAATCACACCTATGATGAACGGTCTCCAGAATAACAGGATGGAATGGAAATCTCTTGCCGATGAGTATGATGCAAAGATCAAGGCACTTGAGGAGGAGGTAAAGAAGCAGGAAGAAGGAAACATGATTGAGAAAGGTTAGATGGAATCTGGTTTTGCTCCCTACAAAGTAGCCAGAAGTCAGGCTGAGCTTAATGTCACACGACAGAGGCATAGAGAGTAAATGCAAACAACTAGTTTTCCTGGTGCAGACCAGTACTTATGATATAATAAATTGGTTAGTGGTTTTCAGTTTTTCCCCCCAAAATAAGATCTTCTGTATGACTCCAGATAGAATTGACTGGTCCAGTTGTTACAGAGTAGTGGTCTTATCCTTATCTTTAAGAACTTACCATCTGGTGGGGGAAGTTACCTTAGACATTAAACAATCACTATCAGCCAGGCACAGAGGCTCACACTATAATCCAAGCACTTTGGGAGGTCAAGGCAGAAAGATTGGTTGAAGCCAGAAGTTTGAGGACTAGCCTGGGCAAAACAGCCAGATCCCATTTCTACGAAACAAATTTTAAAAATTATCTAGGTGTAGTGGTGTACACCTGGAATCCCAGCTACTTGGAAGGCTGAGACAGAAGGATCACCTGTGCCCAGGAGCTTGAGGCTGCAGTGACCTGTGATTAGGCCATGGATTCCGGCCTGGGTAACAGAGTGAGACCTTGTCTCAAAATAATTAACTAATCAATACACAGGTGATGGTCTAACTGTGAACTTCAGAGAAAGCACAGGTGTGTATGTAGGGCACATGCTTTGTCTTTAGGGAGTAAGCTTTGGCTAACCACAGAAAGGAGAAAGGGAATAAAGGAAAGAACAGAATATGCACAACGGCTTGAGGTGCAAATAAGCTTGGTACAACTGAAGCTGGTGTAGGTGGCGTCTAGAGAGTGAGGAGGGCAAATTACCAGATGAGGCTGGTAGTGCAGGCTGCTGCCAGATAGCGCATTGCCTTGTAGGCTGAGCTTACGGATTTCAGGCTTTCAAAGTCTCTAGGAGGCTTTACATGGGAAAAGTGCTAAGATCAATTTGTATTTCACAAAGACAAGAAAAGTGAATTTTACTGAGCCAATGAAAGGCAAAAGGCATTGCTTAGTACTATTAAATTTAACCTTTATCTCAATTTTACAATGAAGAGAATATTGAGTCCTTTACTTGGCTCTTGCCATTTTCTTTGACTATCCAGTATACCGGATTTGAATCAACACTTTATTTGCATAAGAGTTTACTTCTCAACTTTTTTCCTTCTATATGGACTACAAATATTTTATATTTCCAGAAATCAAGCATTGTGCATCAAGTTCAGATTCCCAGATTGCATAGTTTCAGAAACTAAGATGTTAACTTGGCTAACCATTTTTCAGATGCTATTTTTTAAATGGACCAATTCTGAATATGCATTCAAGTCTTAAAATGGTCAGATCTTTAGAATTTTTACTAATTTAGGCTATAAAGCTGATACTAGTATGAGAGAGAATAAAAACACTATATAGCCACTGACTTGTAATAATATTGCTTTTCTTGATTTTACTAGCTGCTGAAGATTCAGGAGGTGGTGGTGATGACAAAAAGTCCAAAACATGTTTAATGTTGTAATGCAATCTAACTGGTCTAAATTTCAAATATTATTTTACTTTTGAAGACAAAACAGAAAACATTCAAAAGAACTTCAGCAGATTTCATTGAGCAAGCCATCAAGTACAGTAAGAGGATCTTCAGGAAAACCACCCTGTGACTATCAAGAAAATATATACTGGCCCAGCGCCTGTGGCTCAAGTGGCTAAGGTGCCAGCCACATACACCTAAGGTGGTGGGTTCGAATCCAGCCCGGGCCCGCCAAACAACAATGATGGCTGTAACCAAAAAAAAAAAAAAAAAAAAATAGCCAGCTGTTGTGGCGGGCGCCTGTGGTCCCAGCTACTTGAGAGGCGGAGGCAGGAGACTCACTTGAGCCCAGGAGTTGGAGGTTGCTGTGAGCTGTGATGCCACAGCACTCTACCCAGGGGGACAGCTTGAGGCTCTGTCTCAAAAAAAAAAAAAAAAGAAAAGAAAATATATATTGCTAGCCTGAAACCATGAGGGCAAAATAAAGTTCAACTAAAGTGCAAAATAAGATAAAAATAGGTACATTTGGGTGCCAATTTAAATTAAAGAATGTGCAATCCTGAAACTAGTCACAAAACTCTTTTTTTAAAGTTATTAATTGCTTGTATTTGTTAAGGCTGACAAAACAAAGTACCACAGACTGGGTGGCTTAACTACAAATTTCTAACACTTTTGGAGGCTAGTAGTTCAAGGTGAGGAGTTGGCATGGTTGGTCTCTAGAGAGGCCCCTCTACTTAGTGTGCAGACAGGCATGTTCTCCCTGGGTCTTCGCTCTGTGTGGATCTGTGTCCTAATATTCCCTCATAAGGACACCAGTATTGTATTAGGGCTTGCCCATGTGGTCTCATTTAAATCTTAATTATATCTTCAATGGCTTTATCTCCAAATACTGCCATATTTGGGGATTAGGACTTCAATACATGAATTGGTAGGGTAGGTGTGAATGTGCACACAATTCAGCCCCTAACATTTATAATTGTTATTTCAACTCACTTCCTGAATTAAAAATCTCTCATCAACATGCCTTAATGTAAAAGTAAACACAATATAAAAAAAGGGAAAAGGATATCAAATGTTACTCAATTAGACATGCTTATCTTTTTCTTCTACTTTTTAACCCTTGACAATGGATTGATGAAACACACCCTATTTTTTTGGCAGTTTATTAAAACAATGTCTTTGTCCTGTGCTCCCCCTTCAGAGTCTGAAATCAATTACTTTATGTGTAAGTACAAATATTTTAATATTTAAATATTTTAATTTTTAATGCTCAGAATTATTCTTCTCATTGAAAGAATTATCAGTTCATAAGATACTAACTGGATAACCCTAATGCAAGTTAGATTAGCTAATAAATATTGTACATTATTAAGAAAGGATATGATTTGACTATATAAGAGCTTCATTATCCAAAGCTGTTTGAAATGACTTCAACTGAGATTACTTTTTCAAAATGATTAATAGACCTATCTACCAAGCATTCTAAATACTGAATTGTCAAAAGAATCTAAGGACCAATTAACTATTTTTACTACATGTCTGTCTGGCATCAGAGAAATCTAAGATTCTTTCCTCTACTTATTTATAATTATGAACAAATTCAGAAAACAAGTAACAGTCATACCATATACTAATACTTACCACAGGTTCTTTTGTCAAAAGAGATCTAAATTGTAATGAATTTAATCAAAGATCTATGAACTTCAAATATGTTTTACAATAAACTTTAAGCAGCCAAGATATAAATTACTATTTGTTATATTTTTACAAGTGAGGTACTCAGAATCATAAGACTGCTTCTGTTACATTAGAATGTAAAGTTCGTAAGGAAGGATTTTTGCCTAGTTTGTTTTGTTCACTGTTTTATCTTGGCATTTAGAGTAGTGGTTGGCACAATATAGACACTCAGTAAATATGAATGAATGACATTCTGAATAAATGTTAGCACAACTAGGTAAAATGAGTAATGACTGGGTGTCTCATATAACTATTCAAATGAGTATTGCTTATTAAAGTTATTATCTTGGGTAAGTGATGTGTGCACTATCTCGTTTCCATTGCTCAAAATAATTTTCAAACTCCACTTCTAGGATCACTATTAATTTTGGTCCTTAAAACATCAGACCCTTGAACAACTTCCCCTCTTGGAAATTGAACTGAGGGTAGAGATGTCCCACCACCGAAAGTCTGCCAAATATGTAAACTTTGCCTAAGAGCCAAGTATGAGAATCAAAACTTCAAACCCCCCAGACCAATGGTCTGCTAACCACTACTGACTGCACTATTGCAAAGTCTGAGATAGATATGTAGGAGAATTAATTTTTAAACTCACCATCTTAGAGGCCTTTTCAAAAGCTCTTTAAAATTATGACCCCCAATTATCTGCCATTGTGTATGAATAGATTAAGTGTTATGATCTTATATAATGATTAAAATTAATGCACAAGGTTGATGTCACAGAACATACTTGCAATCTATTTTTAAAGAGTCTTTAGTGCTGGACAGATCCTTCAAGCAGAAACTACACAAAGAAATAATGGACTTAAACAAGGCCCTATAACAAAGGGACTTAACAGACATTTATAGAACATTTTATCCTGACAAAACTGAATATACATTTTTCTCAGCAACCTACAGATCATCTTCTAAAATTGATCATCTCTTAGGTCACAAGGCTAACCTTAATAAATTCAAAAGAACAGAAATTATCCCCTGTATCTTCTCAGACCATCATGGGATAAAGGATGAATTCAATGGCAACAGAAATCTTCATACTCAAATAAAATCATGGAAACTAAATAACCTTAAGCTGAATGATAGCTGGGTCATAGACAAGATCAAGAAAGAGATCATTAGATTTCTAGGACACAATGATAATGAAGACACAAACTATCAAAACCTGTGGGATACTGCAAAGGCAGTCTTAGAGGGAAATTTATAGCATTAGATGCCTTCATCAAGAAAACAGAAAGAGAGCAAGTCAGCAACCTAATGAGCCATCTCAAGCAACTGGAAAAGGAAAAACAAGCTACTCCTAAAGCCAGCAGAAGAAAAGAAATAATCAAAAGTAGAGCAGAAATAAATGAAACTGAAAACAAAAGAATTATTCAGAAGACCAGCAAAACAAAAAGTTGGTTCTTTGAAAAGATTAATAAAATTGATAAACCCTTGACTAGACCAACCAGAAACAGAAAAACAAGATCTCTAATAACTACAATCAGAAATGATAAAGGGGAAATAACAATAGATGCCACAGAAATACAAAAGATTCTCAACAATTACTACAAAAAACTCCATGCCCAGACATATAAAAATGTAGAGGAGATGGACAGGTATCTAGAAGCACAATACCTTCCAAAACTCAACCAGAAAAATTTAGAAATCTTGAATAGACCAATATTAAGTACTGAAATAGCATTAATTATACCAAATCTCCCAAAAAAGAAAAGCCCTGGACCAGATGGTTTCGTACCAGAATTCTGTCAAACCTTCAAAGAGGAACTAGTTTCTATAATGCATAAACTTTTCTAAAATACAGAGAAAGAGGGAATCCTTCCCAACACATTCTATGAAGCAAATATTACCCTGAACCCCAAATCAGGAAAAAGAAAACTATAGACCACTATCATTAATGTGTAAAATATTCAACAAGATATTAGCAAACAAAATACAACAACACATTAAAAAGGTTATACACCATGACAAGTGGGTTTTATCCCAGAGATACAAGGTTGGTTCAACATATGCAAATTTATAAACATAATACACCACATAAGCAGAATCAAAAACAAAGACCATATGATTCTTTCAACTGATGCAGAAAAGGCTTCTGCCAATATCTAGCATCCTTTCATGATAAAAACACTCCAGAAAATAGGCTTAGAAGGAACATTCATTCCTTAAGCTGATAGAGCAGTGGTTCTGAACCTTCCTAATGCCATGACCCTTTAATACAGTTCCTCATGTTGTGGTGACCCCCAGCCATAAAATTATTTTCATTGCTACTTCATAACTGTAATTTTGCTACTGTTACGAATCATAATGTAAATATCTGATATGCAGGTATCTGTATTTAGGTGATCCCTGTGTAAGGGTTGTTTGACCCCCAAAGGGGTCACAACCCATAGGTTGAGACTGCTGTAATAAAGGCTATCTACAGCAAACCCACAGCCAATATCATATTGAATAGAGTAAAACTGAAAGCATTCTCACTCAAATCTGGAACCAGACAAAGACGCCCACAGTCTTCACTGCTATTTAACATAGTATTGGCAGTCCTAGCCATCGCAATCAGGCAAGACAAGGAGATAAAAGGAATCCAAATGGAGGCAGAGGAGGTCAAATTCTCACTTTTCGCAGACGACATGATCTTATATCTGGAAAACCCCAGGGATGCAACTACAAAGCTCTTAGAAGAGACCAAGGAATACAGCAGTGTCTCAGTTTAAAAAATCAATACCCACAAATCAGTAGCCTTCATTTACGTCAACAACTGTCAAGCTGAGAACAAAATCAAAGACTCTATTCCTTTTACAATAACACTAAAGAAGATGAATACCTGGGAATATATCTAACAAAAGACATGAAATATCTCTATGAAGAGAATTATGAAATTTTGAGAAAGGAAATAGCAGAAGATGTCAATAAATGGAAGAACATCCCATGCTCATGGCTGGGAAGAAATCAACATCATTACAATGTCCATACTACCCAGAGCAATCCAAAGATTTAATGCAATCCCCATCAAAGCACTAATATTGTACTTTAAAGATATTGAAAAAACAGTACTTCAATTCATATGGAACCAGAAAAAAACCCAAAGACAAATACAGTTCTTAGAAATAAAAACAAATCTGGAGGCATCATGTTGTCAGATTTCAGGTTATATTACAAGGCTATAGTAATCAAAACAGCATGGAATAGGATAGAGAATCTAGAGATTAACCCGGCCATGTATCATCACTTAATCTTTGATAAGTCTAACAAAAACATGCAATGGGAAAAAGAATCCTTATTTAACAAATGATGCTAGAACTGGTTATCCACATACAGAAGACTGAAACTGGACCGGCACTTCTCACCACTAATAAAAATTGATTCTCACTGAATGAAAGATCTAAATTTAAGACGAGAAACAATAGGCTCGCCATCTGTAGCTCAGTGGCTAGGGCGCCCACCACATACACTGGAGCTCACAGTTCAAACCCAGTCCAGGGCTGCCAAACAACAATGACAACTACAACCAAAAAATAGCCAGGCACTGCAGTCCCAGCTACTTGGGAGGCTGAGGCAAGAGAATCACTTAAGCCCAAGAGTTTGAGGTTGCTGCGAGCTGTGATGCTACAGCACTCTACCAAGGGTGACAGCTTGAGACTCTGTCTCAAAAAAAACAAAACAAAACAAAACAAAAAAAAGGCATGAAACAATAAAAATTCTAGAGGAAAGTATGGGGAAAACGCTTGAAGATATTGGCCTGGGAAAAAACTTTCTGAGGAAGACATGCACTGGAGCTGGCAGGTTCGAGTCCAGCCTGGGCCTGCCAAACAGCAATGACAACTACAGCCAAGGAATGGCTGGGTGTTGTGGCGGGCCTGTGGTCCCGGCTGCTTGGGAGGCTGGGGCAGGACAGACGCTGGAGCCCAGGAGTTGAAGGTTGCCGTGGGCTGTGGCGCCACAGTATTCTGCCCAGGGTGAGAGCTTGAGGCTCTGTCTCAAAAAAAAAAAAAAAAGGTAAAACTCTGTCTCCAAAAAAAAAATTCATATCAAGTTATAAAAGTTTTAACAGCATAGTTAGACTAAAGAAATATGCTTTATTTAACCAACTGTTGATTTCATTCCCTGTGTTCTTTTCCTAATTTATTATTGGTACCAGAAAAATTCTTCTTTTTTTTTTTTGGCTTACACTACTCGGGACTTCAGTAAAGGAGTTCTGATGAATATTGTTCCCATGTTTTCTTTGGGATGCCTTTCTCTGCCATAGGCACTATTATCAGTGGGAATTTTCTCTATTCTGTTATCTTTGCCCATTTGACTGTCTTCAGTCTGATGACCTGGCATTTTTAAAAGTAGTATTCCTGGCTCAGCGCCTGTGGCTCAAGCAGCTAAGGCACCAGCCACATACACCTCAGGTGGCGGGTTCGAATCCCCAGCCCGGGCCCACCAAACAACAAT